>NW_028251434.1:0-152500 GCF_964263255.1 Lissotriton vulgaris
TCACTCACCCTCACCCCTCAACCGCCCTCACTCACTCCTCACTCACACTCACCCTCACTCACCCTCACCCTCACTCACCCTCACTCACCCTCACCCTCACTCACCCTCACCCACCCTCAACCCCTCATCCTCACTCACCCTCACCCTCACTCACTCTCAACCCTCACCCTCACCCTCAACCCCTCACCCCTCACCCCTCACCCTCCTCACCCTCACCCTCACTCACCCAACCCTCACCCTCAATCCCTCACCCTCACCCTCACTCACCCTCACCCCTCATCCTCACTCACCCTCAACCTCACTCACCCTCACCCTCACTCCACCCTCACCCTCACCCACCCTCAACCCTCACTCACCCTCACCCCTCACCCTCACTCACCCTCACTCGCCCTCACTCGCCCTCACTCGCCCTCACTCGCCCTCACTCACCCTCAACCCCTCACCTCACCCTCACTCACCCTCACCCACCCTCACCCTCACTCACCCTCAACCTCTCACCCTCAACCCCTCACCCTCACTCACCCTCACCCTCACTCACCCTCACCCCTCACCCTCACTCACCCTCAACCCCTCACCCTCACTCACCCCACTCACCCTCACTCACCCTCACTCACCCTCAACCCCTCACCCTCACTCACCCTCACTCACCTCCTCCCTCTCTCCTCACCTCCTCCTCCCCTCACTCATCCTCACCTCACCCCCTCACCCTCACCTCACCCTCAACCCCTCACCCTCACTTCACCCCTCAACCCCTCACCCTCACTCACCCTCACCCTCACCCTCACTCACCCTCACTCACCCTCAACCCCTCACCTCAACCCCCTCACCCTCACTCACCCTCACCCTCACTCACCCTCAACCCCTCACCTCACTCACCCTCAACCCTCACTCACTCCTCACTCACCCTCACTCACCTCACCCTCACTCACCCTCACTCACCTCACGGTCACTCACCCTCAACCCTCACTCACCCTCACCCTCACTCACCCTCACCTCCCTCACCCTCACTCACCCTCACCCCACTCACCCTCACCTCACTCACCCTCACCCACCCTCAACGTCACTCTCCCTCAACCCTCACTCACCCTCACCCTCACTCACCCTCAACTCCTCACTCACCCTCACTCACCCTCACCCTCACTCACCCTCACCTCACCCTCAACTCCTCACCCTCACTCACCCTCACTCACGCACCCTCACTCCCTCCCCTCACTCACCCTCACCACCCTCACCCTCACTCACTCACCCTACCCTCACCCCTCACTCCACCTCAACACCCTCACCCTCACCCCTCACCCTCACTCACCCCCTCCCCTCAACCCCTCACTCACCCTTACTCACTCATCCTCACTCACCCTCAACCCCACCCTCTCTCCACCCTCAACCCCCACCTCCTCCACCCTCAACCCCTCGCCCTCACTCACCCTCAACCCTCACCCTCACTCACCTCAACCCCTCACCCTCACTCACGCCTCAACCCCTCACCCTCAACCCCTCACACTCACTCACCCTCACCTCACTCACCGCCAACCCCTCACCCTCACTCACCCTCAACCCCTCACCCTCACTCACCCTCACTCACCCTCACCCTCACTCACGCTCACTCACCCTCAACCCCCTCATCCTCACTCACCCTCACCCTCACTCACCCTCACTCACCTCACTCCCCCCACTTACCCTCAACCCCTCACCCTCACGCACCCTCCCCTCTCACCCTCACCACCCTCACTCACCCTCAACCCCTCACCCTCACTCACCCTCAACCCCTCACCCTCACCTCACTCACCCTCACTCTCACTCATCCTCACTCACCCTCATCCCTCACCCTCACCCCCAGTCACCCTCACCCACCCTCAACCCCTCACCCTAACTCACCCTCACTCACCCTCACTCACCCTCACACCCTCACCCCTCACTCACCCTCAACCCTCACCCTCACTCACCCTCACTCACACTCACCCTCACCCTCACTCACCCTCACCCTCACTCACCCTCAATCACCCTCACCCTCACTCACCCTCACCCACCCTCAACCCCTCATCCTCACTCACCCTCACCCTCACTCACCCTCAACCCCTCACCCTCACTCACCCTCAACCCCTCAACCCTCACCCTCACTCACCCTCACCCTCACTCACCCTCAACCCCTCACCCTCAATCCTCACCCTCACTCACCCTCACCCTCACTCACCCTCAACCCCTCATCCTCACTCACCCTCAACCTCACTCACCCTCACCCACCCTCACCCTCACCCACCCCTCACCCTCACTCACCCTCACCCCTCACCCTCACTCACCCTCACTCGCCCTCACTCGCCCTCACTCGCCCTCACTCACCCTCACTCGCCCTCACTCACCCTCAACCCCTCAGCCTCACCCTCACTCACCCTCACCCACCCTCACCCTCACTCACCCTCAACCCCTCACCCTCACTCACCCTCACTCACCCTCAACCCCTCACCCTCACTCACCCTCACTCACCCTCAACCCCTCACCTCACTCACCACCCTCAACCCTCACCTCACTCACCCTCAACCCCTCACCCTCCCCCACCCTCAACCCCTTACCCTCGACCCCTCACCCTCGACCCCTCCCCCTCAACCCCCTCACCCTCACTCACCCTCACTCACCCTCACTCACCCTCAACCCCTCACCCTCACTCACCCTCAACCCCTCACTCACCCTCAACCCCTCACCCTCAACCCCTCACCCTCACCCTCACCTCACACCCTCACAACACATATTGTGTTACAATAGGTGTCACATTTGCGAAAGATAAAACTATTGGCATTGTAAATAACAAAGCTATTAATTCGCTATTTTCAAAACAAGCACATAAATAAAAAATGTGTCCTTTACAATACCAATAGCTCAAACTTTCCTAATGCGAGACCTATTGCATTGCTGTGCTTCTCTCCCCTGCTGCACTCTCCTGCTCTCTAGAGATGTGGCCTAACGACCAGAGCTGCCATCTAAGTCACGTAAATACAAAACATGTTGCATTCCAAATGCTATAGGTGTCACATTCGCGAAAGTTATAACTATTGGCATTTTAAATGACAAAGCCATCAATTTAGCAATTTTAAAAACCAACAAATAAATAAAATATGTCATTTACAAGACCAATAACTCCAACTTTTCTAATGCGAGACCTATTGCATTTCCAATGCTTGTTTGTTATACTGTTTCTGGCTTTATTTTTTTTTGGGCTGTCCACGTTCACTTCGTCTCTCCAAAGGGGTAAAACCTTTTCACTCTACCTCTCCCGGTATTCTTCCACCAGTGCTCCTTTCTATAAACAAATATGTAAATCTTGGGCCTGATTCACAGAACTAATTTAAGACAAAATCCTAAACTTACCATTTTTGGTATTCACAGAAGTTAGCATTTTGTCTTAAGTTTGTCTTAAGACAGACTTAAGACAGACTTAATACAGACTTAAGACAAACGTAAGACAGACTTAAGACAGACTTAAGTTAGGATTTTGCCTTAAGTCTGTCTTAAGTTTGTTTTAAGTCTGTCTTAAGTCTGTCTTAAGTCTGTCTTAAAACAAATTTAAGACAAAATCCTAACTTCTGTGAATACCAAAAGTAGTAAGTTTAGGATTTTGTCTTAAGTTAGTTCTGTGAATCTGCCCCCTTGTTCATATCTTGTTACATTTGCTGTGCTTTCAAAGACTGAGGTCAAATGTCAGGCTCTGTCTTCCCAGCAAGCTTACTATTTACTTTTCTTTCTCTAACTTCAAAGTGAGAGGATTTATGTGAAAATCTTTCTGGACACTAGGAGTAGAGGAAAGGAATTTTTTAACGCACACAACAACATTTAAATTAATTATGCCAGTATTTCAGTGTATATCAGAATTAGCAAAGCATGAATGAATGAAATTTGTTGTTAATTCTGAAGTGTGAGGGGAAAAATACTTTATTATGATCAAAAGAAATCAATACACTAGATGATGCCCTTTCCAAACATTGTTTGCGCGCTGTGTAGGTTTACTAGTAAAACTGTTTGCCTGTGCAAATGTAATAGTAGTTTCAATTCAAAATGTACTGTCTGTAATGCCAGTGGACTACCACACCGTGCATACTCCACTCTACGCCACTCCATTCTCCTCTGCACGACTGCACTGCACCCTACTCTGCACCACTCCCCTCCACACCATGCCACTGCACTCTGCGCCACTGCTCTCTACTCCACTCTACGGCACTGCACTCTACACTAACCTACTCTACACCACTCCACTCCACTTTATGCCAATACACTGTATGCCCCTCTACTTTACACCACTGCACTCTTTGCCCCTGCACTTTACACCAATCCAGTCTTAGCCACTCTACTCCACTCTACTCTGCACAGCTCCACTCTAAGCCATTCCACTCTATGTCTCTATGCCACTCTGCAACACTGCACTCTACCCTGCTATACTCTATGCCAATATACTTCATACCAATGCACTCTACTCTGTAACATCCCACTTCACGCCCCTGCATGCAATCCACTGCATGCCATTCCAGTCTACTCTGCACCACTGCACTCTACACTACTATACACCATTACTCTATGCCACTCTGTTCTAAGCCACTGCACTCTACCCTGCCCCATTGCACTCTACTCTGAAACAATCTACTTTATGCCACTGCACTCTATGCCACTCTACTCTATGCTGCTGAACTTTACGCCACTCTGCTCTGCACCACTCTACGCCAGTGCACTCTATGCCACCCTAGTCTACTTTGTACCACTGCACTCGATGCCACTGCATTCTACACCACTAAACTCTATGGCAATCTACTCTGCACACATCCACTCTGCACCACTGCACTCTACATCCGATACTCTTCTATGCATCACTGTAATCTTCAATGCTACGTTGTACGCCACTGAAATATTTTCCACTGTGCTCTACATCACCATGTGCTGCAACACTCTACGCCAATGCACTCTACTCCAGTCTACTCTTCTCTACACCGCTCCACTGTATGCCACTCTACACCACTGCACTTTAATCTGCTTTGCACTACTCTACTCTATGCCACTGCACTCTACTCTGCACCGCTGAACTCAATGCCACTCTACACCACTCTCCTCTATGACACTTTTCTCTACACCAATGCACTATGTGCTATTCTAGTCCACAGCACTCTGCGCCACTCCACTCGGCAACACTGCAGTCTATGATACTGAACTCTACGCCACTCTACTCTGTACTTCTGCATTCTAAGCCAATGCACTCTGCGCCACTCTACTCTGCATCACTCCACTGTATGCCACTGCACTCTGTGGCACTATATTCTACTCTGCATCACTCTATGCCACTCTACTCTGCACCACTCCCTCTATGCCACTCCACTCTACTCTGTATAACTGCACTCTGCACCACTTCACTTTATGCCACTGCATTCTACTCTGCAACACTCTAATGTGCACCACTGCATTCTACGACGCTGCATTGTCGCCAATTAATTCTATGCAGTTGCACTCTACGCCACAGTACTCTGCAACACTCTGTGCTAATGCACTCTACACTAGTCCACTCTACTATATATCACTCTATGCAACTCCACTCTATGCCACTCCAATACACAACACTCTATTCCACTCCACTCTACAACACTCTACTCCTCTTTGCCATTCCACTCTGTAACACTCCACACCACTCTCCTCTATGCCACTAACTGTTAGCCATGTTGAACAGCAGCCATGCTGGTGTACAACTTGACTAAAACACATTGACAAAGCCAGCAGCCCTTGTATAGGACAGGCCTATTGGCTGTGGCTCAAACCTACACTATAGCCTTATAGCCCTTCTACTTGGGCTATAGAGGTTGTTAAAGACCCTCACCCTCGTTATAGGCCTTCGCCTGCGGCTCAGGCGTATAACTCGGGTTCATGGCTTTAAACAACAGGTATAGTCCGCGGCAGCGAGCTATAAGGCTATAGTGTAGGCTTTGGGTGAATTTAAATGGCTGCAGCATAATTCATGTAATTTCACCTTACTCTTATCACACAAAATTCCGCCATCACACCATGCTTACACCATATATTATGCGTCTTTCTCTGGAAAAGTTTACAGATAGCACTTAGGAATAATGCAAAGAACAAGAGCTCAAGCAGCTGTTACTCCTTCTACTTGTATTTTGGTGCTATAGTTTTACCACTAAATGTTTTCTCATGTAAAAAATATAGCGCTGAATGAAGAATTGCATTTTATGTATAATGCTTAATTTCCGAAAATTTCATGTAATTACTAAAAACAAATTCATGCAAATTTCGCACACAGCTAGTCGGGTGACATTAGCACTCACTGCTGAGATTTTTTGAATGAATACAATCGATTTGGGTAATAGTAAAATATAGAGCAGCAGCATCTGTGATACAAGTCACTCTATAAACAACTGTTGCTGACTTTAACATGCTAACACATACAAACACAGTCATGTACACAGTCATGTACAAATGCTGTTTCTAAGTGTTGCAGGGATAGAGCTGTTTAGCATGTTAAAACCAGACCAAATGATTTTCCTAAAGCTGAGTCAAAAAGTAGCAAAAAATTATTGCTTTCTATACAGAATCAATCAGGGAATTGTCCACGCGCTTCTCACCCATGAGGGTCTCAATTGGGTGAGGGAGGTCCGCAGATCTGTTTAGCCGAAGAGCCAGGTCTTGAGGGTCTTCCTGAAGGTGTTTAGAGAGGGAGCGCGTCTGATGTCTGCCGGTAGCTCGTTCCAGGTCTTGGCTGCAATGTGAGAGAAGGATCTTCCGCCTGCTCTGGCTCTGTGGATGCACGGGGTTTCAGCCAGTGTGAGGGTGGAAGATCGGAGGTTTCTTTTGGGTTTGTGGAAGTTGATTCTGTCATTGAGTTATTTTGTTCCGTTGTTGTTTAGGCATTTGTAGGCATGAGTGAGGATTTTGAAAGTGACTCTTTTCTCCACGTGGCCCAGTGGAGACTTCGTAGGTGTTGACTGATGTGTTTGTGTTGGGGCATGCCAAGGACGAGTCTGGTGGCGGTGTTCTGTATTGTCTGGAGTTTGCGGAGTAGGGACTTGTTGATGCCGGATTAGAGTGCTTTTCCATAGTCCAGTCTGTTGGTGATGAGTGCATGGGTGACGGTCTTCCTTGACTCAGGGGGATCCACTGGAAGGTCTTGCGAAGGATGCGGGAGGTGTTGAAGCAGCAGGAGGTGTTGGCGTTGACTTGTCGGTTCATAGTGGGTGATGAGCGAGTACGATGCCGAGGTTCTTAGCGTGGTCTGAGAGGGTAGGTGGGCTTCCGAGGGCGGTCGGCCACCAAGTGCTGTCCCATGCAGAAGGGGTGGTACAGAGGATGAGGACTTCTGTCTTCTCGGCGTTGAGCTTCAGGCAGCTGTTGGTCATTCAAACTGCAACATCTTGCATTCCTTTCTGGAAGTTGAGCTTGCCAGTGGTGGGACTCTTCAGGTGATTTTCGGGGGGTCGGAGAGGAAGGGGGGGGGGGGTCTGATCCTTTGGCTTCTTCCAGTGAGGACTGATCACATCCAGTCCAGGGCTGTGCCTTGAATGCTTGCGTCGTGTAGTCTGGCAACTAGTGTGCGGTGGGAGACGATGTCGAAGGCCACTGATAGGTCGAGGAGGATGAGGGCTGCGGAGTGGCCTTGGTCCAGGAGGGTGTGGATGTCATCAAAGGTGGCGAGTAGGGCGGTCTCTGTGCTGTGGTTGCTTCGGAATCTGCATTGGGACGGGTCGAGGATGGTGTTCTCTTCAATAAATCATGTCAGTTTCCTGTTGACTGTTTTCTCTCCAACTTTGGCTGTGAAGGGGGGCAGCTAGATGGGCCGATAGTTCTTGAGGTCGCTGGGGTCAGCTATGGGCTTCTTGACCAAATGTCTGACTTCTGCACGCTTCAAGTCATCTGGGAAGGTGTCTGTTTTGAAGGTGGTGTTGATGGTGCATTGTAATTCGGGTGCGATGGCGGCAGCGGCTCTGTGGTAGATCAGAGGGGGCAGGGGTCGGTGGGGGCCCCCGAGTGGATGCTTTTCATGGTCGAGGCGGTGTCTTCGGCGCTGATCGGTGTCCAGTTGGAGATGGAGGGCTGGCGGGTATTTCTGGGGGTCGGGCCGTCTGTGGCACATGGTGGATGGTCGATAAAGTTGTTGTAGAGGTTTTTGATCTTTAGGTAGAAATAGGTTCCAAGCGTGATGCAGAGGTCTTGAGATGGGGTGATGTCTCTGGCTTTGCTGCGTGGGTTGGTGGATTCTTTAATGACACTGAAAAGTTCCTTGGAGTTGGTGGAGTTGGCCAGGATTTTGTTGTGGATGAAGTTACTCTTGGTGGCTCTGATCTGGTTGTGGTAGTCCGTCATGGCGTCCTTGTAGGTGGTGTGGTTTTTTGTTGTCTTGGTGTTTCTCCAGTTCTTCTCCAGGCATCTGCAGATTCGTCCGGCTTCTTGAAGAGCGGTGGTGAACCAGGCGGCTTTCCTGGGGTGTTGTCTGTCAGGGTTGCGTAGCGGGGCAAGCTCGTCTGCGCAGTCGGAGATCCAGGTGTGGAGTTCTCTGGCTGCATCATTTAGATCAGGTGCCCAGGTGTGGTTGTCTCGGGTGAGGGTGGAGTTAAGTTGCTTGTCTATAACCTTTGCTCCAGTTCCTTCGTGGTGGGCGTGGGGCTGGTTTGGGTGCCTTGGGTTTGTTGATGGCGAGTGGTGGTCGGTCCATGGCGGCTGCGTTGTGTGGCTGAATTGGACGCTTATTCCTGCCGCGAAGATGAGGTCGAGGGTGTGTCCTGCTCTGTGGGTCGGTGTGTTGACGAGTTATTTAAGTCCGATGCTGGTGAGGTTGTCATGAAGGATAGTGGAGTTGGGGTCCCTGGGGTTGTCGAGGTGGAAGTTCAGGTCTCTAATAAGTATGTAGTTGAGGCGATGGCGTGTGGTGCAATGAAGTTGGTGATGGTGATGGTGAAGGGTGTTCGGTGTAGACAAGGGTTCCTTGGAGTGTGGTTTTGGGGTGGTCTTCATCTGGAAGTGCAGGTGTTTGTCGGAGGGGAAGGTTTCACTGGAGGTTGTGAGGTGGAGTGTGCTCTTGTGGGCGATGGCGAGGCCCCCTCCTGGATCTTGTATCCATGTGGGTCGGCGGTGCTGATGTCGGGGCGGAGGGACATTAATGAGAGCTGAGCAGCGGGGTTCTGTATAGTCTGTAGTCTCTTTGTGGCATATATATACTGAACACCACAGAATAGACAAACACTCTGGGAGATGTGGATTGGCTTCAATTCAGCATGACGTATTTCAGCAAATGTATGTCGCTTTCCTCATATGTACATTGCAATGAGAAACTCAGGTGTATATACAAGAAACCATAAACTTTAACAACAGACTTAAAATATTGTGGTTACCAAGGAGATTGTGTGCAGTGTGGGAACACGTCCGCGTTCTCCGTGCAAATCAATATATAAGTCGCAGTTACAGTTTTAAAGAAGAAGGACCCTTCCCAGTGGACCCTGAAAAAACCCAGTGGAAGACAGAAGGTTATAGAGCCACCACACGTGGATACCCTAGTACCCAAGTTACCTACACCAGGGAAGACGGGTGCATAGGTGTGAAGTGGTGTTGGAAACCGTTGTCGAACTCAATGGAGGACTTCAGGAAAATGCCTCTGACGAGCAGGGAGACAAAGTCGAGTCCAAACGAAGTCCACTGAAGTCCAGAGTGGCCAGACGTAGAAGTTGAAGTGGTGTCTGAATCGAATCGTGTTCCACAACAAATCTAGGGACCTACACCCAGGTAAACCCATACTTACCCTAAGGAAAAGATTAGGGCGATTCATGGTTAAGTTGCAGGGCAGGGATTGGACAGTGGGGAGGATACTCCCATGTCCTTTGTCCAGTTTCGCGTAAGAGCGGGAGCCAGCAGTTCCCTGAGCTGGTTTGAACGGAACTATGCACAGAGGGCACCAAATGTGCAACTCATGCAGACAAAGTGGCGCTGGCAAGTGCACCCAACCGGCCCCAATACACTAAATCTTGTCTGGGAGGTGGTCACACCTCCCTGTGACAGGATATTTATTCTTCTGCCTTCCCCTGCTCGAGCTTGGCTCAGCAGCAGAAGGGCAGAATTGTGTCTCTGGTCGACAGCAGCCATGTTGTGCTGTCCGGGTCTAGAAGACTGTAACCGGGAGCACTGAGAGCCTAACAGAGGGCCTTTACAGTGCTTGAATCATACCCCACACCGTTTACGGTGTGGGGGTATGATTCCAACATGTTTGATACCAAACGTGATAGGATTTGTGCAGTCAATATCGAGATGGTCATCGCTTAATTACGCGGTGCACCTCTATATGGTATATGGCTGTCTCACTTACAACCCGGGAGAATGGACTTCGTAGGCTCTAGGGGTGTCCTGCTCATGCTGGGGCACCCTCACACTTAGAACCAAATGTAAATGTAAATGTAAATGTAAATGTATGTATTTGAGCTTATTCTGGGGTACCTATGCCTTGGGTATCTTAGTACCAAATACTAGATACTTATAATGGTACCCCTGTATCCAATCTGGGATATACCTAAGTACTCATCATAACAATTTAGGGAAGAAAGCAGAGAGACTGGGTCCTGATTAGCAGTCAAAAACAGCTTAGGACCAGGTAAACAAGTAAGTGGGGGTCACCGTAAAAGCAGATCCTACTTTCCTACGTGGGAAGATCCTGACAAGTCTGATATAATAGAGCCCAGGTGGGCAGTCTTGAGCCCTTGTGTAAAGAACAAACATTTTTTGGTAAGTGGTAAAATAAAATTAGATATCAATATAATGTTGGCTCAGATCATTAAAGAGGCTAATACAACTGAGCCCATGTGGGCAACAATAAAGTATTTGTGTTACAAAAGGGCATAAGCAAAATAGTACAAAAGTAATATACGCGGTGACATACGGCATGTGACCAAAACCTATGTAAAGGGTGTATCACCGAAAGTAACCCAATCTACATGCTCCATCACAGTATCAAATTATTGAGTTAATATTGGTCAAGGTGGAGATAACACACTCCAATCTGCCAGTGATATAAAGTCAAAAATAGAAACAGTCAGAATATAGATGAGCAGGGGGAAAGAGAAACCATTCAAGATGACCACTATACTCAAATTGCATCACAATATCAAGCAATACATTATTCCTTCACAAGATGAAGGAATACAGAACATTATTGTTGAGCAAGGTAGAAGAAAAATATTTGCAATTATTGATATAACATCCACACTGTGCCACGGTACAGTGCAACACTAATTGAAAAAGAAAATTGTGCAAAACTCTTATTTGATGTGTAACAAACACCGCAGTGTAGATCGAAGAAAAGGATAGGGGGACTCCTTGGTGCTGGATGCTGGGATCTACATAAATATGGGACCCCTTCTAAGTGTGTTTTCAAGGTCAGGGAAAGAGGGAAAAACTATAATATACCAAAAGAATATTCCCTCATGACCTAAATAGTTTAACAAATTACAAAATCTATATTTTAAATCAAAGCCTGCAACACAAGGTGACAACAAGGTGAAATAAAAAACTGGATAGTCCTTTGTCTCCTATATAAACAGATCTGAATGATATGTTACATCTTTTCTTCTCTTTTTTCTAGAAAACTCTTTCTATCTCATCTATGACTTACCTCTCTTTTAACTAAAAACTGAAACCCGAGGAGTTAATTTCTCTCACAGCTAATATCTGCATTGAGAGACTATTGCTGATCTATGTAGGATGGAACAGTGACAAAAGACATAAAGTGATAACGAGATGAAATGATTTAGCTTCCTGTAACTTTCTTGACAGGTGACTGAAAATTATAACAGTAATGTACTGGATGATAAGACATGTTGATACAAGACTTACAGATAATGCCAGAGACATATGAAATGTTCTTAGGTTGGAATTATGATAAAAGATATTTAGTAATTATAAAATGAAATGAATTAGTTTTTCCAAAGAAGTTATTGAAAATCATATATATAAAAACTGTAATAACGGTGTATAGAGTGACAAAATACGACACAATATGAATTGTAGACAATGTCACAGATACATGATTTGTTATTTATTATTACAGATATCCATACAGAGTTTATTATTTCTTTGGAAACATCGTCTGTTCTGCAAAAGGTCCTGAGGAAGGTGGTTTTATCCCACCGAAACGCACAACCTTGCGTAATAGATCACGTTACAACTTGTGATCCCTCAGACACAGAATAAATTATGAATGTAGAGTGCATGTGTGGGTGTGTATGAGGTAATGTTGTGATTGCATTAGGTTCTTTTTCTCTGTATGGTATGTGTATTTTTATGGATTATATGTCTTTTTTTGCATAAGGATTGTCATAAATCTAAAGAAATATTGTATAAAAAAAACAAGATTTTTTTTAAAAAAGAAAAAAGAAATAAAAATCATAACTGTGAAAAAAGTATACGTTGTCACCTTGTGTTGCAGGTTTTGATTTAAAATATAGATTTTGTAATTTGTTAAACTATTTAGGTCATGAGGGAATATTCTTTTGGCTGGATACTGGGATGCCATGGAGTGCGCCTTGCTTTCCTCCTATAACAGTTCACAAAATGAAACAAAATTAATACAGATAAAATCATATCACCTAGGAGAGAAAATAACATACACTGTAAATGTGCATGATTACAGAGACAAGCATAATTAAACAAATTGATTCATCATATTATACATGAATGCTCAATTCTTCATCTTGGTTAAGGCCACCCGGGCTCTATCGAGCTCTATGATAATCTTTGGGTTTCTTTTCCTCATTCTTAGTGTACTGTCCACTCCTGTGAGATTCAGTGCAATCTGTTCAATAAACATAGAAAGCCAATTTGGTATGGTCACCCAGATAGTTATCTCAAAAATGTCTGACAACAAGATATTTTGGGTCATTGTGATCAATAGCCCTGAGATGTTTCATAACTCTTTTCTTGGCATGGAAGATGGTACTGCCTATATACCGTAAAGAACACAGGCATTCAAGAACATAAATCACATGATGTGAGCTGCAGGTAGGAAAAAGTTTAATGCTACTGGTATTGCCATTAACAATGTTGTATTCCTTTTGGATATGGCTATTTTTGCAGGCTTTCCTATGCTAGCAAAGAAAAAAGCCCTGCAAATTATGCTCCTTGATGCCGAAGGTAAGGGTAATGTCGCTGCGGACAAATATATCTCTAAGTGATTTGGCTCTACAATATGTGACCAGCTGACTGACTGTAACACATTGGCTTTCTATGTTATTAAAAGGATTACACTCAATCCCAGAAGAGGGGACCATACAGTAGGAATAAGGAAAAAAGAATCAAAGCCTATCATAGAGCTTGATACCATAAGCCCGGTGGCCTTAACCAAGAAGAAGTATTGAGTATACACTTATATGATGATTAATCTCTTTGTTTTTTCAAATAAAGGAAGAATTGATGACCCTGTGAGTGATCTTCTTTTCTTTTGATAATATATATAGGCGGTATTGTCACTGATGGTTTAAATGCAATAGTGCTTTATTTCAAATAGAAGCTTTCACTTTTTGTCTTGACAGTTTTTTTAGCATTTTCACAGCACAGAGATAACAAACATGTGGGTAGGTTCAGTAATACATGACTGGATTTACCTCAGCAATCGTTTTTCTGGTTTAGGTCTTCCTTGTGCTTTATTTTGAGAAGGACTTAAGAATCTAAATGTAAATAGTTGTCGCCTCAGTGCATACTCTAACCAGGGATCACACTTGGCAACTTTGGGCATTAGCTTGCCTCATCTCCACAACGGCCCCCCACAAATGCCGGGGATGCCTGGTTTCACTTTGGAGATACCCAGGAGGGAACATCTCACAGGGAAAGCCAGGACGGGTTCCCCAGCGGTCTATAGCGCCAGGACCCCTCCGGGTAGCAGTGCGCTTTACAAGACACACAAAGGCATCGAAATCTTTATAGGAGTCAATTGTATTTTTTCCAAGTATGGAGAGTGTTGCATTTCTCCTGGGTCAGTCCCACCTTCACTCCTGGATGCCCAGCTCAAGAGGTTTCTGGATAGAGATGGTCCTTTAGAAGTACACCAGATGGGTAGGAGATATGTTCTTCTAGGGGGGCAGTGCACAGGTGCCTGTGTCCAGTGAAGCATTAAATGTGCTAGTTATAAAAGGGGTATTTCTGAAATCTCAGGCCCACTTGACATTTGACAGTTTTAATGTTTGCAGCACATTTGCCCTTAGCAACAGGTCTGCAACATTTTTGCTAGCACTTAGTACACAATTTGACACTGAAATAAGTTAACAATGAGATCACGATGCTGGGCAGCACCACACTTGTAGAGCAGCTTAAAAGTACGCAAAACAGCACTTGTTTGGCAAGGATCAGCAGAGTGAACAGCAAGCAGGTATAGAAAAGGAACTAGCTTGTTTTTAATGCCTGCCATTTTTCGATAGTACGGCAGACTGGTTTAAGATTTTAATATATAGGAGGTGCTTGCCTGTTTATAGTATTGTCACAATAAGTAAAATTAAGAGAAAATACAGTAAGTGTAATTCTGACAGAACAGGTAGCATTGGTAAAATTATTTGCAGCATCACTGCTTCTTTATCTATAACTTACATTAGGAAGTAAACTTGGTGCTCTTACAAAGATACAGCTCTCTCTCTCACAGGAACCTGACATAGAGTGAGGTAAGATTAAAAACAATGGAGAACTACAGACCCAAGGTCAAAGCGGCAAAATCAGAAGTGCTCTAATTGTTCAGCCTGGACCACGAAACCAGTGTGAATCTTTTAGACACCACGAACGACCAAATGAAACAGAACAGCTTTGTCAAGTAATCC
Source organism: Lissotriton vulgaris (assembly GCF_964263255.1). Lineage (NCBI taxonomy): Eukaryota > Metazoa > Chordata > Amphibia > Caudata > Salamandridae > Lissotriton > Lissotriton vulgaris. Next base: position 14,814 of record NW_028251434.1, read on the forward strand.
CAGTGCAGGTCCAGGCAATGTTGTCCTTCGGTGCCACTGGCACATATGAGGTGTCAGCGGCCTGGTAGCCTGGGCATCACAGCCAGTGTCCAGTAATATTATATACTTCAGCAGGTTCTGTTTGTGACGTGATTCGAAATGCCAGAGGGATCCATGTGTTTCCTAGCAGAGATACCACAACTATCTGTAGTTGAAACTGCTCTTGAGTGTCTGCCAAATTTTCTGAATGCGGTTGGGGTAGTTGATTGCACCCATGTGCTGTTTGTGCCCCCAGGTGTCCATGAACAAATACACTGCACTTTTCTAGAACAACAGGCACATGATGTTGCTGATTTTGTAACTAAATGCTACTCTAATTTACTTGGATGAGCCCAAGAGGTGTTTTATCCCATGAATCAGCGGTATTCTTGGAACACCGATGTCTCTGGGGCAAGGCAGGAATGAGTTACCACACTTATTTAAATTTGTCTCAAAGCAGCTATTACAATTAAAATGTACTTTCCATGTTGTTCACGATGAATGTTTGCATTTCTGGTCGAAATGGTATGTAGGCATATAAATAAAATATCACATGAAAGGTGCGTCTTATAAGTAGTTCACCAGAATATCATGTCACTCAACTTTCAAAGGGACTTTAATGGCGCTCTCACAGCACAAGTTGTAATACATCCGGGGCCTTATATTGCTTTAACTACATTTCAATGGGACTTCAAGGAAGAGGAATTGGATAACAGGATTACCAGAAAGTAATCAAAATATTACCTCCTTATCACTTTCCTGTCCTAGTTCTCACATCAGGTGGATACACCAAACCAGGCATAACTGCCATTGATTGCCCAACAAGATAGGTGGCCAAAAGAGCACACTTCAGACAGAAAGGACCAACCCCTGATAGATATAAAAGCTCCAAGTACCAGTCCCAAAACAAGCCAACAAGTACTAGAAGTCCAAAAGGCAGAGGGCACAGCCTGTGTGGCTGGAGTAGTGGGTGCCTAAATTAGGGAGCACCCGCATTAGCAAACCAAAAGAGGCAACCGGAGAGCCAATGACGCCAAAGGCAGCAGCACAAACCCACAACCAGTGAAGAAGGGAACGAGCCAGAAGAAACCTAAAGCACAAGCATGAAGACACCCCTGCAAAGCTACACACCCCGTCTCAAGCAGAAATAGAGAACCCAGGAAGAGAATGTCACCCAACCCTCCCCACCAAGAAGGAGGTAGTAACAATACCACCAGAGTAGAAGGCTCAGATCAGAGACAGGAAACAGAGACTCATAAAACAAACACTTCACAATGCGCCCTCAGTCTCACAGTTGAAAGACCACAAGCTGGTACTAGCGACACCCAAAACAGGGCTCAAGAGCAAGACTCTAAAGGGGAAGCAAGAAGCATGGCCAGCGGTCACCATCAAAGCAGCAGCAAGTGTCCAATACACAAATGGGGAAGCTTCAACCCAAAGAACAGGAATATCAGGGTAAACAAACCCATGAAGGTCGTACAGCAGGGCCAGACTGGTCGTAGCAGGCATTGGGCGTTTTCCCAAGAGGCTGGAAGGGTGGAGCCAGTTTTTGCATCAATGCAGGCTGGTTTTGTTACTGCAGTGCTGCAATATTGGCTCCCAGTAACAAAAGCAGCAGAGCTTCACACTTGCCCCCCTCCCTGGGTGAATGGGAGTGGGAGGGTGCTGGTTCGACAAAACTGCCAGGGCTGCTTAGGGTTCCCAGTCCGGATTGGCCATAGCAGGCATCAGGCGTATTCACAGGAGGCTGGAAGGGTGGAGCCAGTTTTTGCAGCAGAGCGGGCTGGTTTACGTACTGCAGTTCTGCAATGGAATGGAATGGAATGGAATGGAATGGAATGGATGTGGATTTATAGAGCGCAAATTGCTGCCCGAAGGCGTCCAAGCGCTAGAATAACCAGGGACCTGCAGAGGGGCCTAACTGGGATTAGTGGGGCAGATTAAAAAGAAAAGTTTTTAACTGTTTCCGGAATGTGGGCAGATTGCAATTGGCTCTCAGGTGTAGGGGGAGGTTGTTCCATGCCATGGAAGCGTTGTAGGCGAACGTCCTGCCGCCAGATCTGGATCTTTTTATTCTTGGTATCGTGGCCAAGAAAGTCTGGCTGGAGCGGAGGTTTCTGCTGGGGAGGTAGTGGGTAATTAGGTCCCAGGTAATCCTGGGACCCGTATCCCAGAAGGCCTGATGTGCAATGCACATGGCCTTAAACAGAATCCTCAGGCGCACTGGTAGCCAATGAAGGCTAGCCAGCCCGGCCCTCACCGATTGTCTGCGCGGGATGTTCAGCAGCAGACGTGCTGCGCAGTTCTGCACTATCTGGAGTCTGCCTATGGTATATTCTGGGGCACCGAGATAAAGCACGTTGTTGAAGTCCAGGCGTGATTGTATTAGACCCTGTACAGCCACCTGTTTTGCCTCCATGGGAAGGAGAGGGAAGATTTTTTTTAACATTCTCATGAGTCCAAAACAGGCGGCTGAGAGTTTTGTGGCCTGGGTGCTAAATGATAAGGATCTATCCAACCAAACCCCAAGGCTCTTGATGTTGTTTTTTGGGGTTGGAGGAAGGCCTAGACAAGGGGGCCACAGGGTGTTGGGGAAGTAGGGATCCGGGGAACCTAGGAGCATCAGCTCCGTTTTGTCCCCATTCAATTTGAGGAATGAAGAGGACATCCAGCCCTTGACCTTCTCTAGGCATTCTTTGAGACCGCCTGACGCAGGCATATTGGCCTCCTGCGCCAGTGAGACCACCAGCTGCGTGTCGTCCGCATAGGAGATGATCTTAATCCCAAATGAGCGGACAACCTCGGCCAGTGGCCTCATGTATATATTGAACAATGCGGGGCTCAAAGAGGAGCCCTGAGGGACCCCACACTTTAAAGGTCTACAGGTGGACATAGACTCACCCTCAAAGACTCGGAAGTATCTATCCTCTAGGAAGGATTTGAACCACAGCCAGGCTTTGTCCCTAATCCCGGCGTTGGATAAACGGTGCAGCAAGATGTCATGGCTGACCGTGTCAGACGCCGCGCTGAGGTCAAGGAGGATCACTGCCACTGAACCTCCTTGGTCCAAGATCTTTCTGGACTCCTCTGTGACCATAAGAAGGGCGGTCTCAGTCCCATGTTTGGGTCTAAAGCCCGTCTGGGTGGGATCTAATAATTGTTGTTCTTCTAGAAAGTTTACCAGTTGGAGATTTATAAATTTTTCCAGAAGCTTACTCACCCATGGGAGCAGGGAGATTGGACGGTAATTACCAAGGTCAGTCGGATCCAGGTTGGATTTCTTCAATAAGGATCTGACCATGGCCTGCTTCCAGGCGGGCGGGACAATGCCGGAGGTGATAGATGAATTTAAGACATCTCTAATGGTCGGCAGAATGAATTGTGAGGCCGCCATAATGATGTCTGGAGGGGCTGGATCGTCAGGGGATCCGGACTTGACTTTTCGGGCTATGGATTCAAGGGTTACAAGGTCTAGAGAGGGGAAATGGGTCAAGGTAGATAGAGGTTGTGGTGGGGAAGAGATTGAGGTTTCATTGGGTTGGGCTGATAGAGTGATGTCCTTATGGGGGAAGGCTGAGTAGATTTTATTCACTTTTTGATGAAAGAACTCAGCAATGTTATTACAATGGGTGGAAGATTTAGTGATTGGTAAATCGGGTGGGGGTTTTGTTAATTGTTTCACAATTTGAAAAATTTCTTTAGGCTTTGATTTAGCACTCATAATCTTGTTCGAGAAGTGGGCCGCCTGAGCAGTTTTAACTTCTGCTTTATATTTGCTGAGTGACTCTCGGTAGAGGGTTTTGTTCTTCGTCGAATAGTTCAAACGCCAGCGTCTTTCCGATTTCCTGCACTGACGCTTCATGTCCCTGAGAGCTTCAGTATACCAGGGAGAAGTTTTGTGAGAGCGTTTTAGCGTGACTTTCTTTTTTGGTAGTATGACATCCAGAGTTTGAGAAATCCAGTCAGCGTAAGTTTGGTAGGCTACGCAAGGGTCTTCATTATAATGGGGGTGGCTGCTAGCAAGTTTGACGGACCAGTCGTCAATTACGAGGCGAGACCAAGCTCGCATGACCCTTGTGGTGGGTCCAGTCGGGGGGGGCTTGAGTGAGGTCCACTCAAATGGGACCAGTGAGTGGTCTGTGCACGGCAGAGGAATAGGTAGCCCAGCTACAAGGTCAGTACAATTGCTAAAAATCGGATCCAGCAGGTGGCCCTTAACATGTGTGGGGGTCTTCACATGCTGGGTGAGTTGCAGGGCTGCCAAATCGTCAGCCAGGGTAGTGGCTGTATGGTCTGTAGAGGAGTCAAAATGGAGATTAAAATCACCTAACAGGGTATAATTAGACGAAGTACTAGCCCGTTCAGCCAGGCTCATAGGTAGGCACTCATGGAACTGCTTAGAGGGGCCAGGGGGACGGTAGATAAGAGTGCCTGAAAAGCAGCTATTAGGAGAGAGATCGATGTCAAAAGTGAGGCTCTCACAGTCTGGGATGGTTTCAGAGGTGACACGACATTGAAACCGTTCCTTGTAAATAATGGCTAGACCTCCTCCCCTGCCTTTCGGTCGGTCTTGCCGCGTAATTTGAAAGCCTGGAGGGAGGGCGACGGCTAAGGCGGGGTCGGACTCCGAGGTCAGCCAGGTTTCTGTCAAAAACAGGATGTCTGGCATATGCTCCTCTATCAAAAGTGCAATTTCAGCCTTATGTTTCGGCAAAGAACGACAGTTCAGTAGGAACATATGGAAGTCGTGGGTGAATTCGGCGGTAGGTTTGGGTTTAAGGGAGCACTTACATTTAGGACAGGCTTGTGGTAGAAGGTCAACGCAGTAGGTATGCTGCGTACAAGCAGTGACAGGGGGTCTGAAGCTGTACAGAGTTTCCGCATTATAGTGCCTGAGCTCTGGTATCTGTAATGCAGGGGTCATAGCCCTAGGCCCGGGCTCGGCGCGGACGAGCGCAGACGAGCTTGCCTTATGCGGGCCTTCGGCGTGCAATCGTCGCGCCCGCTGCGCTCGTCCGCTGCGCTTCCGGCAGAAGCACATGTTTATAGAGGAGGGGCGAGTGCAGGGGGCGTGGCCTCGAGGTGGGCGTGTCCCCAACTCGTCGAGGGCAATGGCGGCTGACTAGGATTGCCAATTCTGCCCTTTCCAGCGCTCGTTTTCCACCCACTAAGGTGCCTGCACACTGTAATTGTGTGTCAGGTTGGGGAGGTGAGTGGTATTAAAAACGAATTATTTCAGCTTAAAAACAGTGAAAAACAGTGAAATGCGCTAAATGCAGTCTACTCCCGGCTGTGCCTCAGGAGGTTCCAGGGTTAGTCTATTGCGCTAGTGCTTCAGCGCGCTCTTTATAAACAATGCAGGGGGCGTGGCCTCGAGGTAGGCGTGTCCCAAACTCGGCGAGGGCAATGGCGGCTGACTAGGATTGCCAATTCTGCCCTTTCCAGCGCTCGTTTTCCACCCACAAAGGTGCCTGCACACTGTAATTGGCACAATATTGGCTCCCAGTAACAAAAGCAGCAGTGCTTAACATTTGCACCCTTCCCCAGGAGTGGCTGGACTAAACGGACATCTTTGGGTTCCCAGTCCGGCCCTGCCCTACAGAAAATACAGAGTGCACAACGGCCAAGACTCAACATGCCACTGTAGGTGATAAAAGCAGAGAAAGCCCAAATATGGTAAAAATGGTGGTTAGGAACTCCACCCCAGAGAGAGGTAACATAGGGTAACTGCCAAGGGAAAGGACTAAACAGGTTTCTGAGTACCGGGTCTTTAGGGGAGGATTGTATTTTCTTTTTTTAGGTATGCCGTGCGGTGCCTTAAGGGTATGGAAAAACCTAATGATGTACCTATGGACTGGGACAAGAAAGCGATGAGGAAGTAATGCCATTATTTACTATAATGACTGGGCTGTATAGTGCCTGGAAAATACAAAGTGAGCGACTAGAGTGTCTCAACTCTCTTCTACTTGTAGCACATTGATTGCATTAGGTATTTTGTTGCTGTCCTCTCACACACAGTACCTATCATATGAATGGCCGGAAGCTGAAACGGGAGAGGTTATTTACCCACACAAATAGAAACCTTTAAGGGAATCTGGAGCAAAAACAGCGCCTAAAAACTTTCCAAAAATTGGTAATTCTTGCACTCAGTGTTTTGCGAATATAGATCACTATGCATGCATTAGTGTAGAGAATGGGGATAACACAAGCAATTGTGTTTTCAGGCATCTTTTCCACCTTTTTTCCTGTTTTGTACTCACAGGTTACTGCCAGCTGACACAATTTTATGAAACTCATTCATTATTCAGCATTGTATTGATGTATTGTTTGTATCCTATCCAGTACTCTTTCTTTCCTAAAAAATACTTTAAATAAAAATCTTTGATTTTCTTCCCCCAGCATTAATTCTTATGTTAAAATGAGAAAAAAACCTCATTTGTACCCCCAATTTAGCCCCGCCTCCAGTGTCTAAATGACCCTTAACCTTCAGCATTTGGATGAGTGTTTTTTTTTTAAATTTCAACAAATTTTTATTATCTTTTTTCCAAACGACATTACATACAACACATAAAACATACATTCATCGTTAGATGGGATTAGAAGGAAAGCTAATTTTGTTTTATACAATGTGTGTTGCGTGAAGCACCAAGGCCATCAATATACACTATGTCAGCCAATGTGCCGAAATTCCATATTTCCACTATTTGTCTCACTGCAGCCTATAGTCAAGAAATTGCCACAAACTTAACAATAATCACATGGAGAACCCATGTTTCAGCATATTTCTATCACATTTATTGGTTCGAAAACAGCAAACAAATGTGGCTGGTGCTAATGGACAAGGATATCCTGTAAATTTTTGATGATGTGATTGCACTTTTCTCTAAGTACAACATTTGTGTTAAATACACGAAAAAAAACTTTCCACACGTTAAACAAGATATTTTGCACCTTTTGACTTTGCCTGACCGTATTATTTTATTTATTTATTTATAAAATTTTAAATAGCGCGAGCAAGATTCCGAAGGATATCAGAGCGCTTTACAACCAAGAGGTTCGACAAGCCTCCTCTGCCAATACGAGTCAGAAAAAATATCTATCTCAAGCCTTGACCAATGAGCTAATTTAGAGTTGGAAGGTAATGCAAAATCTTCACATTTCTGGAAGGAATTGCAAAAATCGGAGGACAATTCACTGGTGGAATTCCCACCACCATATAATTCTTAGGGGCCCATTAGTATGTCGGGCGGATTGTCACCACCCGCATGGCGGTGGCGATCCGCCTGACATTTCCTCCCGCCTGCATGCAAATTCCCCCTGCCATATTACTGTGGCGGGGGGACCCCGGAGGACGGAAAGACCATCCGCCGGTTTTCCGCCCGGTCGATGAGTCGACTGGGCGGAAAGCTGTTAATATGGTGGCGGTGTCTGGTGACACCGCCATCCATATTAAGATACATGCAGGATTTTATTGCCGCCACGGAAAGGCATGCGGTCTTCAACATTGGGGGCCCGTAGCGGGCCCCCATGGATTCTGGGGGGTTGTGGGGTGCACATGGGGGGTACCCATGGTACCCCCTGCATTTCAATGTACAACGTGGCAGGCACCGCGCAGTGCCTGTCACGTTGTGCATTGAAATGCACACCTTGCATTTTTGACATTGCAGCAGGCAGTGCTTCCAGCATCGCCCGCCGAAATTTTAAAAATGCGGGATGCGCCCACCAGTGTGGCGGGCGCATTCTAATTGTAGTTGGGGGACCGCCGCATGTATTGCGGGCGGTCCCATTTCCCAGGGCTATGGCGGGCGGACAAAGTCCGCCAGCCTTACTAATGAGCCCCCTAGTGTTGATTTTCCTATGGAATTAGCGCTTCCAGAAACCGTAGGTGTTTTCAGTACAATTCAGCTATAAACCAGGTCCCAAGATTGGGAGGGGAGGTGGTCAAACGAGAGGGCCAGATTCAAATATAAGACAAGAGCGAATTCAGTGGCAGCTCCTCCGTTAGGGAAGAGGAACGTCGCCCCTCCTGCTGCGAGCACAGCAGGTACACGCAGAATAATAAAATGGTCATTACCGTACCATTTTATTACTCTGCGTGCCTTTGGCCTTGCTAGCACAAGCGTGATGATGGGGTCAGGGCAGACAGATTCCTGTGTATTACAGATCTTCAAGTGCGCATGACAGATTGGTCGGCTGTATACAGCCAAACCAATCTGTCATGCACCCTTCAGAGCCTGCAATCTCAGTGCTGTAAAACAGCTGAGGTGTTGCAGGCACAGGCCACCAGCCTCAAAATGAGAGCTGGGTTAGCATGCTCAGGATTGGCTGGATTCAGAAGCAGGAAGTAAACCACCTTCCTTTCCTGCTCCTCGTCATCGGAAACGGCAACAGGCAACATATCAGTGAATGTTACGGAGCACCGCACTCCACCAATTTTTTTTAATTGTTAGCCATCCCTGGGCGAATTGTCACATGAGTCTGACATCACTGTTGGAAAAAAGGGCCACGTCAGGGTAAGCAAAGGTCTTTTTTTCGATCGGTCCAGTGGCCTCAGCTCCCTCCTCTGTCCTCAGCTCCCTGCTTACCAGTGTCAATTTTGTGCCAGGAGCTGTGACTAAGCTCTCCACTCTGCCCTGTGCTAGAAGCCGTGTAATCATGAAGTCTGGTGGAAGTAAGTACAATAAAGGATCTTGGCCCAGATGCTACCTCCCCACGTGAGTGGCTAAGGCAACAATCCTATATTCAGCAGTTCCAGCATTGTGCATTATGTAATGTTAGCTTAAGGGAATGCACACATTTCCACCTTTGTTTGAGAACAAGCAGAGCAAATGGACCATGTTTACATATGCTGCGAAGTCTGTTATCAGCAAGTATGCCTGGATGAAATCTATAAGCAGCACGTCCTCTCGGCATGTGACTCTTGCATCAGGAGGGGCAGGCTTAACTACACAAAGGCCTGGCACACTGGCAGCCGGTGAATACATGCTGCGCAGGTACTAATGAGGGGCTGCTTTCAATAGGAGTGTAATCGATACAGGGTAAGGAGACATTCATTTACAGTACCTCTCACCAACACTAGCACTCTTAAGTCTTATGCACTATACCTTTGGTAGTAGCAGTAAATGGTAATACCGCATATTGGTAATAACCTTACCACATTCCAAAATATATTGCATAACCACAAATTTAAGTTAAAGTTTGCAGAAGGGCAGCAATACAATTTCTACAACCTTTTCTGCATGCGCCAGTGCGTAGTTACCACCAGACAATAGCGCTTAGCGTGGTGAGAAGTGGTATTAACTCCTTTGTGCTGATGTAATAGCGCATGTTGCTAGCTCCGTGACCAGTAAATTCTCTGACTATGGCCCTGTATTCAGAACTTTGCCACAACTTCATAATTCCTTTTGTGGATTATATGTTAACCTGCTGAATAAAATACATTAAAAGTAATCCGATGCATACACTATTCACCATTATTCTGTAAATAATAGTTATTTTTTGAGCTGGCTCAAAACTGAAATTACAAACTACACAGGAAACATTCTGGGTCTAAAGTCCAGCTGGAATGAGGAAGGGCAGTTGTTTTTGCAAAATCCTAGAGGCAAAACCTACAATGAAAAAGAAAGAAAGGGGATTAACTGAAAGTCTATAGGATCAACCTCCTTCATAGCATGATTCTAATAAGGGGCAGATGGCAGAAGGTTTTGCACCCTCTGCGATTTTTCCTCCCATAAGGGAACTATTAATGAAATACCATAAGGGAGGGACCCCTGCTTCCTCCTGCTCGTGCCTTTTGATGCCCCGTGTGTTTTACTTGGATCCAATCATTAATATCCATCTGCTGGGTTCAAGAGTTTACAGACAGTCAGGTAAGGCTGTTCAGCAGGTATGGGAATTTCACTAAACCGGTCAGAACCTGTGTCCCCTACAATGCCAGCATAAATAGTTGGTATATTTTGTAGGATAAGTGACCTCTAAATTTATAGACTCAGGATTTGCAAGAGTCCCAGCCATCCTTAAGTGTTCTTGTGGAAGATTGGAAGTATTATTCATTTGTTTAGGCACAGTATTCCTTCTTAAATCGATTTAGCAGATTTTTGAGTGTCCGTATCCTTGCCCTAAGATTGATAGTATTTCGTCCACATAGCTTCACGTTGAACGAACATAGATCTCTCAGTGAGCAGCAATAGGGTAAACCATTTACATTTCTAAAACTTTGGCTGGTCCTGAGTCATGATAGCTGTCACGAGTGTATCCAAAGTTTCAGACAAACTAGAGTTTATTGAATGCCAGCAAGAGGTTCATTACACATCAAAGCCATCGGTCCATTCTGGGCCATTCTGACCTAAAGGTTTCACTAAGACTTTTTTCCAGGAACGAGTCCTATATTTCTTGCCCCCCCCCACATAAAGTATGTTAGAAAAGCCCAATATAATCCATTGCATGCCCTTATCCATCTTGACAAAAGTGACATTATGCCCCACAAGTCTAAACGCTACAATATACGCTGTTCACAGTGGGCAATGGTGGGCAGACACAGCAACCACTGCGTGAACTTCTTAATAGATTTTGAAAAAGCCTATGACAACCTGGACAGGGATTATATGTTTCAAACGTTTGCCACATACATTTGGGCTCTGCATTCTTAGCACATGTCCATCTGTTATACAAAGGCACCTACAGCATGTATAAGAGTGAAAGGGGCACTCTCTGCTTCTTTTTACACGGTGTACGGCACTAGACAAGGTTGCCTGCATCATCCTTACTTTTTGCACTGGCTAGTGAACCTCTGCCACAGAGAATTCCTTTGACAGGAAGCAGCTTTCTATGGATGGCAGGGCTCAAAAACCACGTGTTGCTATACAGAGATGATGATCTTCTGTATCTGGTCCACCCTGGCAGCAAACCAAGCAGATACTAAACATATTGGGAGCAATTGCAGATTTACAGGTGAAGTGGACCCACTCTAAGGGGCCGATTCACAGAACTAACTTAAGACAAAATCCTAAACTTACTACTTTTGGTATTCACAGAAGCTAAGATTTTGTCTTAAGTTTGTCTTAAGACAAACTTAAGACAGACTTAAGACAGACTTAAGACAAAATCCTAACTTAGGTCTTTCTTAAGTCTGTCTTAAGTTTGCCATAAGACAAACTTAAGACAAAATCCTAACTTCTGTGAATACCAAAAGTAGTAAGTTTAGGATTTTGTCCTAAGTTAGTTCTGTGAATCGGGCCCTTACTAAGCTATTTCCCATACAACAATTTTCCAAACATTCGGATGTGTGATGTGTGATGGGCTAAAGAAAGATCTCTTTCACTCTGTCCTGGACACGAAGGGTGTTGGTAGCACTCCACAGAGTCCTATAAACTGTACAGAACTTTCCATACACCATCCTACCTCACTTTCTCTAGTGACAGCCTTCACTGCTAAGAGTCTTTCTTTGAAAGAATTAGGTCTGCAGTGTTCCGATGGCCAATTAAAGCAAGTCAACTGTTGATGGAGCCTAGACATGGCGGATTGCACAACCTATTACTGAGCTTTCCACTTCGGAGTAATTAATGATTGCCTTTTTGGCATGGACCCAGACCCAGTATAAAGGAATGAACTCTGGGTTATTGTATGGAATATTCCGCTACATATTTATATAAGAGAGCACACTGAGCGACAATCCACTAGCAACCTAAGTAGTCCACAAGAAATAGAGGGCTTAATTTGCCATGATGGACTCGCACGGAAAACTGAATGGAGAGACCTCACTCTGGACAGAAACACGATTCCTCTTAATTGAATGTCATGGCAGGCTCCAAGCAATGGCATACTCTGGGAGTATCTAGCCTGTGAGCATTGGTTCTTCTGAACTGCTAGAAGTAATTTGCCAACTTTAGACTTCTTCATAACTACAACTTTACACATTCTGGTTCTTTATCTTAGACCCATGTCGGATCTCAGTCCCCTGGAGTAAAATGTTACCACAGTTAAAATTCCCTATAGAATGTCATACATGCACCGGCAACATTCCCAGCTCTTAGGTCGGCATAAGAGACTGGTTCAGACCCATAGGAGGAAGACAAGTGGCACACAGCCCTTCTGGTCCCTCGGGAGGCTGCCAGAGGCTGCCATCCTGTTGAGATACAAGTATATGCAATTTAACTACTACATCAAATATGTTTTACCACAGTTTGTTTGTGGTCTATGCAGAGGGACTCCTCTCCCATATGTCTAAGATTCCATAGTGATTAAAGGAGCTTCCTCCGTACAGTATGGAACTCTAGGGTTATCCCAGTCTGTTGGAAGACAGTGGGTAGAATATTCTTGGAGGTGCAAGGTAATCATTCCCCCAAACAGGTCTCCCTAAAATACTAGAAGATCTACATGTACTTAGATCTGAAAGAGCATTGAGCCATTGCTCAAACTGGACAGCGGTGGAAGCACTTCAGATGAAAAGCAGGATTAGATAATTGAACAGGGACATCTTAAGGATTTTAGGGGCCCAGGGCCAAATGTATTTGAATGGCCCTTGATCGGATCAGCTTGAAATTTATGAACCAGTTTCAGCTCTTTCAAGCCTCTTTGACCAAGTCACTGACAGTGCAAAGGCTCGCTCGTCCAAATTCTAAATGTGTTTACATCTAATATTCGGGGATAGTGATGTGTGTTTTCTATGTTGGTAACCAGCAGCAGCTCACTAATATTAATGCAAATAATCTCTGTGACATCCTCCCATTGCTCATATGTAAAATCCTGTTTGATTCTAAAAGGAACTTTTTTATGGATGTTGCATGAAACATAAACACAACATTTGTCTGCAAAATGTCTATTGGCTTTCACACAACACCCACATTAAAAATGAATTAAAGGAAAACACTATTTGCAAGAATCTGTTCAAGAATTATTCAAGGTCCTCAGAGCAAAGACTCTGTGGAACAGAGCCGGCTCTATCATGGGCCTCCTGAAAGGCTGGGGCCCTGGGCCAGAGCCCACTTTGCCCATGTCTTATAACGTCTCTGTCATTTAAGAGTTCTATATATGAAGCCTGAGAAACATCAGAAAATATGTGGTGCCTGGATGGTCTGGGACGGTGCCGGTGGCTAAAAGAAGTTTGTCTACATTAATCTCCATTCTTTTTTGGAACACCACTGCCTTTTAAATATTTCCGTAATTGTGGGTCGGGGGCCAATCATGTCTCATTTAGATTACCGGAATTTCTTTAGTATCTATTAAAGAGACTCCCAACAGTTTAGAGCTTGGCCACCAAACTTATTTTAGGCCTCAACAGAAAGGATACGATTGGACCCCATCTCTGCAAGCTGCATTGGCTCTCTATCCAAAAACGTGTGAGCTTCAAGTGTCTCTATATGTCTTACAGCGCATTCATGGATCAAGACACCACTTCTCTATCCATAACCTCATGAAAATGTGTTCTGGAGACAATGCTTCTATGTTTGTCAGTGATGTAGTGGAACCACCTTTCTCAGTAGATCAAAGAAGAAATTCTCTAATCCAAATTTTGGAACCTACTGAGTTTGGTTATTCATCATCTGTTTTGGTCTTTTTCCTTCCTTTCCTTCTGTTCCTTTAGACCAACACAGTCACCCTAGTCTATTCCTGCCCACCTCTACTTTGAGCACAACAAATGGGAAGTAGGATATGGGGTCTGAGGAGTAGGTGTCCTGAGCTTCTTTTAGAGATTTCTCTCTCTCTCACACACTCTCTCTCTCTCTCTCTCTCTCACTCACACACCCACACATGCAATAGAGGTGTGAGTAGCAAAGCAAATTGTTCTGGAGAGAGGTGCAGTTCTGAGCTGTACAGGATATATGAAAAGCTTGTGCAACTTTAAATTCTTTTTGCTTTGTTTTTATTCTTTTTGTTTTATCTTGACCTGAAGTTGATTTTGTGTTGTTTTAAAGATGTAAACATTGTTCAAATGGTGGTAAGCTCCACCCTTTTATGATTTTTATTATAAATCAAATAAAAGTATTACTCTCTCGTACAGGATATATGATGATTAGAGCCACTGGAATTGTGTGATTTTGCAACCGCTTCTTTTTTTACATAATTATGGATGTGCCACATTTGCAATATAATCCATCATCTGCTGCATCAAAAGTTAATAAAACTGTTGCCACGCTTGTTGCTGCGCAGCAGGAGGCACTTCACAAAGGTTGACTGTTCACTTTTCAGTGGCATATTGCTGTATTTTGGTATTAAACTAATACTAATGAGGTGAAAACGTTGTCCAGGCAGTGTTAAAATGTGTAAAAATGAAAAAAGAATGAACTGCTAGTATCACATAATGTACCGCATAATTAGCCTTTTCTTGCTGCATCATTTAGTAAAGGTCATCCATTGCCATATAATTCAGTGATGGGAGAAAAAAGGTTTCCCATGGACATTGTTGATGGGGAATAGATAGCATGTGTTTCACAATATTCATTATACTGCTATCCAGTGTGGCAATGAGATGGCTAATGAAGGAGAATGCTCAGAAGTGTTGGATGTCATCAGCCAGCACATGAAAGAGGATCCAAAAGAGGGAAGGGCAGGATGTGAATGTCAGTAAAATATGCATTTGGACATGATCCTACTCGCTTAAACGATGACTATCAGTTTTAGAAGCAAGTGTACTTCAGTGGAGCAACTTAGTACACGACAAGGCTATTCAGAATAGACTGGCAGGGGCACCGTTGTTTTGTAGCAGCAGCCTGCTGGTAAATTTAGTATTAATGCAAATTAACAAGGGTCTTAAAAGTAATGCAAATACAATTGAAGATTACCTGCATTGTCGTCTTGAGGATTTCAGGGGCTGAAAGCAAGAAATATTTTGGGGATTTGGAAGGGCGAGATTTTGATCGATACCTTATCACTATTGATCTAAAACCCCGATCTGGTCGACTGAACCTTTGTTGCCTGTCATTGAGGGAAGAAAGTACATCTCTTACCAAATTAGTTCACCCAATAAAGGACTCCGCTCCAAAAGATCACAAACAACTTCTAGCTTTCAAAGATTTATTATAAGGTTAAGATAAGTTGCAAGTACAGGCATCTCAGAATGAGATTCACAAGATACACAGGCCCAACTACATACATGTGCTCTCTGAAAGCCCTCAGACGAGCAACGGAAACTACGAGTACAAGTTCTAAGAATAATAAAGCTATCAGCATTGACACGTACTGCGATCTCTCCGTCATTTAAGTTGGAGGAAAAACACAAGTTAGGCTGTCCCTACTCTGTTCTAGATGGTATCCCTACTTAACCAGGTCTCAACCTAACAAAAGGTGCCAGAGGTGAGTGACCCCCTAGGGAAGTCACCCACTCTTAGTCTCTTAGTGAAAACCTATAGTTCTCCAGTCATGACCCCTCTCTGCCTACCCATCCGCTCTCTAAAGGGTCCTCAGGCATCTGCTCCAACTCCACCCAGGGGTGCTGTCCCTAATACAAAACACACAACAGCATTTGGGACGCCCCTCGTGAGACGCCCCTCACGTGGTGTAGCTTCTGGCTTTTTCCATGATGAGGCCTCGTGCGTTAGAGTTGACCTTGCTTCTCAGACTCTTCTCCGGCCCGCTGATACCCCTTAAAACATTCCGGAACCCTCCTCCATGTCTGGGCCGTCTCCTGAACAAACCTCTATTCATTTCATTTATAATTGGATCCCCCCTTTTCTCTTGCAGACAGACATCTGCAGCCAAGATCCCAATTCTCATAGACTTCCAACATAGGTTTGCAACATTTCTCGGCCCAGACCAGTACGTGTAAATCAATGTCTACAAACATTTCAGGCCTACAGCATTTCTCATAATGATTATAACATTCAACTCCTTCCTTAATTAATAGCATGTTAGTACTCTTATTCTATTATTCGGTAAACACATCTATAAATCAGGCCCATTAACGTTATTACTAAAACATTAGTGCAATCCATGTGGTGAAATGAACCACCTTCCCCATCCCTTCCATCTCTGGCCCTGAGGCCTACCACGTTCTACGTTTAACCGTATGCCATCTTACATTTTAGCAGCTACACGACATGGATTCAGGAATAATCACGTCTATTAAAGTCATATAGTTTCACACATTTCTGCATTAGTTCCACTTCTACTTAAATCTCTACATTAACTACACATTTCGGAATATAGATGTAGGTACTATCAGCACTCATGGCATTTCTCTTCATGACTTGTGCTTACTACGTGTAAGTGTGGTGTACTTATATATTTAGGTTAGTTTGCGCTCTCTCAGTTCCCCCCTTTGATGACCTCTCGGGGTCATCATTAACATTTAAACTGCAGTGATTGCTAGCATAACTCGTTTCTGCGTTTCCAGAGCCCTCAGACTCCGGTACTGACTATCTTGTATGGCAGCCAATCTCTGCAGCTGTTCTCTCTGGGCCCTCTCTGACCTTCTTGCTCTGTACCATTTGAATACCCTCACCAATCCCCACAACACGATCCCACAGATCAATATTATGATGATAGGTTTCAGTATATACCACACAAAGCTTTTGCCTAAGGTGGTGAGCCAACCTCCAGCTTCACTCATTCCGTTGCCCACCTTTTCCCAGACATTTTCTCTACTCAGGTCTTCGATCTCCTTGTGAATATCAGTTATGTTCCTAATAACTTTCTCAAGGGGCTTTGAATTGTCTGGAATGTAAGTACAACATTCCTGGACCTTCAAAGCCTTACAGACTCCGCCCTCTTTTGCTAATAGGACGTCTAATGCAAGACGGTTCTGGAGAACCATAGCCCTTATCGATTGCATCTCTCCTTCTACCAGCATTAAGGACTGAGCAGTGCTGGCAGACAACCTGTCTACGACTGTGGCCAGTCGTCTAATTTTGACATCATTAAGGATTAGTCCCAAAAGAGGGAACACAGCTCCAAAGACATCTCCAACCATTTCTGCATCTCCTATATCTCTCCTTCCTCTCGATGATGTCTTGCCCTCGATGATCTCTAAGTCTTGGGCATGATATATTTTGGGGAAGATAATTGCCAAGTAACATGATCCATACCAATTGTCAGGTAGTCTCACGTAGGCATTTCTTCCACATACAAAATACACATTTGGAATCACTTGCATTCCCTTCAGGAAGTCCTTAGTATAGTACTCTAGATTGAAAGCATGTTCACAGCTAACTTCTCCCACGTATACATTTTCATAATACGTTTTGGCTCTATGAAGACATAACTTTCCTCTCTGCGTTCTATCTAAAGCTATTGGACCACTACTACCCTTTCTCTTGTGTGCCTTCTCTTCCTCGGTCCAATCTGTTTTCCATTGTCCAGATTTTTTCAAAATCTTTTGTCTCCTGTATCGATCATCCACCTGCCCTATGAACTTCTTCTCGACTTCTGACACCTTGCATGTCAGGTTATTTCTGCGGGCATGTGAAGTATCTAAGGTAATCCAAGGAATGAAAAACTTTGCCAACCTGTCTTCACTCTTCCAGTAGTCCCATTTGTTCATCTGTTTATAATTTGGGACTTCTGGTAACACTGCATCGTAATTGGAGAAATAGTATTCAAAACTATCTCTCCCATAAAATATACTAAGCAACAAGCTACATGTAATGCCATATGTCAGCGGGAGGTGATGATATCGAATGCCTTCATCTACAGACGCCGGCAACTGCATGCAGACATAGCAGTCCTTAACCTCCATGGCATCCACGTATTCATATAAAAGTTTAGCATAAGCATTTGACCTAAAGTCGCCTTGGGACTCATCTACGTGTAACCTACGAGCTTCTGCAGCTAATAACGCTTTCTCTCGAGTGTTTTCCCCTTTCTCACCAGCAACGGTGGGTGTAGGCGTTTCTACAGATTTCACATCGGTTACCTTTGCCTCTTCCTCATGTCCCTTTACATAAGAAACAGTTACTACTAAAGCTATTAATATTATCACTCCTACTATTAGTGTGCCTATTATACATTTAGCTCTGCGGTTCTGGGTGCCGGCTTCCATTTCGTCAGACAGTATGGCTCTCTCGTATCTCAGCACAAAGTTCTTTTCTTTTCGTTCCTTTACAGTCTCTTTTACTCCTTTTGTCCTTAGAACCACACAACTGGAAGCTGACAACCTTCTTCGCAAAAAGTCTTTTAACAGTTCAATACAGACAACCCTAGCCCTTCTCCATCAACTCAAGGGAGGGTCCCTAAGATTCTCTGCTTCCTGGGCGCTAGGTAATCTTCTTTTCTTCTCGCTTATTTACAAAGTCTTTTAAGCATCTACTATCAGGCTTGTGCCTGCAGCTTCGACAGCAAAGTTCAATATTTCCAAACGAAGATTGTGCTCTTCATGGTCTGTTATCCTTGTACCAAAATCGGGGAATTGCAATTCTGTGAGAAACATGTGCTTTAACTTGCTGAGGCGGGGAGGTCTGGGGAGCATGAAAGTTAGTGACCCTTCTTGTTCGACTCCGGGTACTAACAGTCGTATTTCCACTGTGACGATGGGCTCAGAACTGGACACCACCACCGCTCGGATCCTCCCTGTCTCCGGTTTCAAAGACATTTGTCGCCAGATATGTCCACTCAGGGGTGGAGTATCTTCTGCTAGGCACACGCACTCTTCTTGACCTCCTCAAGTCCGGTGCTTCAGCGCCCTGAGCACCTTCTTCCGGGTCTGAGTCCTCTGATATCGGAGGAAGGGTTCTCTCTGGAGTTGACCTCAGACTAGAGCTCCTTCTTTGCGGCCAATCAGCTTCTCCACGTACCCTTCTACTCCTTCTCCTTCTTGTCGGTTCACGCTCTCTATCAGACCTGTCAGTGTCTGACTCGTACTCCCAGCTACTTTCTCCTTCAGTAGCGTCGTCTGTTTCGCTGTTGTACTGACCGTCCTCAGCTTGGTCAGACTCGTTCCCTGCTTCCGCTGGCACCCCTACAGCTTGGCTGGCCCCCTCTATGGCTTCTCGGTCCGCAGCTGGACGTCTATCCGAGAGAGGAGCTGTTTCTTCCAGAGGTGCTGGAACCCTCCGCGTATGCGACGCGTGGATCCAGTTGGGCAGGCCTCCCACCTTCACTGCGGTGTTCGTGATCAGGATGATCTGGAAAGGCCCACGCCAACGAACACCCAAGCAGCTTCTTCTCACGTGTTTTTTCACCAGGACCCAGTCCCCAGGATACAGGTCATGACACGGGCCCTGGCACGATGGAACCTCGGCAGCCTGCACCTGAAGGGACACAGAATGAATGGCGTCAGACAGCCCCTTACAATAGTCCAGGATCATATCATCTGTGATGTTAATCAGTGCAGCAGTTGGGACAGAAGGCAACCTCATTGCTCTCCCCATCAACACCTCATGGGGAGACAACCCCGTTCTCCTATCTGGGGTACTACGGAGGCTCATAAGGACCAATGGCAAAGCGTCAGGCCAACTCAAGGATGTTGATGAACACACTTTTGCAATCCTGGCCTTGATAGTGCCATTTATCTGCTCCACAATTCCTGAGGCCTCTGGTCGATAACTGCAATGCAATTTCTGATCTATGTTCAAAGCCGCACAAATCATCTTCACAAGCTCGCTGTTGAAATGCGTTCCCCTATCTGATTCCAAAGAGGCCGGCACCCCGAAGCGCGGGATGAGCTCCCTAAGCAGTAACTTGGCTACTGTGAGGGTGTCGCACCTACGTGTAGGGTATGCCTCAACCCATCTGGAGAATACGCAAACAACCACCAGGATATAACGGAGGCGGTTGCACCTTGGCAGTTCGATAAAATCCAACTGCATTCGGTTGAAGGGACCCCCTGACCTCCCAATGTGGCTCAGTGCAACTGGTGTCTTTTTCCCTACATTCAACTGCTGACAAGTCACACAACGCTGGCACACTGCTTCGGCTGCTACTCTGAACTTAGGGTTGTACCAGGTCTGTCTAAACACTCTCAGCATAGCGTCTCTTCCTAAGTGTACGGGACCATGTATTTGTCTGGCCATTGGGCTCACCATCTCATTGGGCAGCACTGCTCTGCCATCTGCTGAGACCCAGAAATGGGCCTCGTCCCAAGAGTCAACAGTTTCTAGTACCATAGCTAATTCAGTTCTTACATTTATTCCACCCACTTCCACCTCTGTGAAAGTGTACCCTTGTTCCGCGCAATACCGCGCAACTTCGTCGGCATCTCTATTGCCTTGTGACACGAAGTCCATGTTTCTGGTATGCGCGGTGCACTTCACAACTGCGATACCTGCTGGACATTGCAACGCCTCTAACAACAGGCGCACAAACTCTCCATTGCGAATGGGAGAGCCTGAAGAGGTCATGAAACCTCTTTGAGACCACAACTGCCCGTAATCATGAACTACCCCGTAACCATATTGGCTGTCGGTGTATATGCTGACTCGGATTTGATTGCTTGCCAGGCAGGCACGTGTCAGGGCAATAATCTCGGCTACCTGAGCGGAGTGTACTCCTTCCAGGCATCCAGCTTCCACAACTCCAGTAATTGTACAAACAGCGTAAGCTGCTCTCAACTGCCCAACTTCGTCTCTTACACATGAGCCATCGACAAAGAAAATTTCGTCTGGGTCAGTCAGTAGCTCATCTACGATGTCGGGTCTTGGTTTGGTGCATAGTTCAGTCACATCGAGGCAGTCATGGTCTGTACATTCATCATCATCCTCAATATCGTTTGGGAGTGGCATCAAGGTAGCAGGATTTAAAACAGAGCATCTCCTGAGGGTCACGTTCTCTGCAGCAAGAATAACTTGCTCATAGCGCGTGAGCCTGCTGTTGGTCAGATGCTGTGTTTTGGTCCTGGTCATTAACAATTCAACAGAATGGGGCACGTGTACCTCTAACGGATGGCCCATGACAATATTCTCACACCTCTCGATGCTGACACCTGTTGCGGCAACGGATTTGAGACATCCGGGCAACGCTGCGGCTACTGGGTCTAAAGTAGCCGAGAAATAAGCGACTGGTCTACGGGCATTCCCATGAATTTGGACTAACACAGACAACGCGCAACCCTCTCTTTCACAACAATAAAGCAAGAATGGTTTATCGTAATCCGGTATTCCCAAAGCCGGAGCACGACACAGGTCCTCTCTCAGCTGTAGGAACGCCATCAAACAGTCCTTGTCCCATGGTACCGGATCACTCACCTCCTTGTGCGTCAGTTTTTGCAAGGGCTTTGCTTTCAGTGAAAAGTTTGCAATCCACTGTCGGCAATATCCCACCATCCCTAGGAACATCCTGACTTCTCTCTGTGTTTTAGGCGCATTCATCTTCATGATGGCCTCTATCCTGTCTGGTGACACTTTTCGTTTACCTTTCTCAATTCTGTGTCCCAAGTACTGCACTTCTGTCAGGCAGTACTGCAATTTTCCCGGGGACACCTTGTGCCCATTCTCAAATGGTGATTTAACAAAGCAATAGAGTCCTCCCTGCAAGCTTCCTCTGTTTCTGACGCCACAAGGAGGTCGTCTATGTACTGGACCAGAACTGACCTCTGGGGCAGCACTAGACTTTCAAGATTTTTCTTCAGAAGCTGGTTGAAGATCGATGGGCTCTCTGTATACCCCTGAGGAATACGACACCATGTTAGGACGTGACCTTCCAGCTTAAATGCGAAAAGAAAATGGCTCTCTTCGTCCAAAGGGATCGAAAAGAAAGCCTGGCAAAGATCAATCACAGTGAACCATTCTGCTTGGAACGGTATCTGAAACAGTATCACTGATGGATTCAGTACCACTGGACAACACGAAACAACTATGTTATTAATCTTTCGGAGGTCCTGCACTATCCGGAATTTCCCATTCGGTTTCTGCAAACCCATAATCGGGGAGTTACATGGACTACCCACGATTTCTTTCAGTATTCCCTGCTTAATCATGGACTCGATCACGGGTTTTATGCCTGCAATCGTTTCTGGAGTCAATTTATATTGGGGTGTTCTTGGAAACTCAGCATGTGGTTTCACTACAATTTTCACTGGGTCCACCCCCTTGACCAATCCAATCTCTTCCCCAGTGAAATCCCACACTTCTGGAGCTACTGTCTCTCTCAGATCCCAGGGGAGCTCATCTACTGTCAGAGTGGGATACAACTCCACACATATTCTGGAATTTGCGACTTTAAAGTCAGCATCATCATCATTAGTCAGTACCTCCACTCCTTGTGGTGTGCAGTAGATGGTACAATTTAACTTGCACAAAAGGTCTCTTCCTAGCAGACATACAGGGCTAGAATCGCAAACCACAAACTGGTGCTCATCGCTGTACTTCCCTATTTTCACCTGCACGGGTTCAGTCAGTGGGCTGGTCATTCTCCTGTTAGCGACCCCCACCACTTGTATCGTCTCTCCAGACATGGGCAGGCCTGGAACTGCGGCTGATCTGATCGTGGATCGAGTGGCTCCTGTGTCCACTAGAAATGTCGTGGGGAACCCTGCCACTTCGGCCTCAACATAGGGTCCCCTCTGGTCCACCTCCAAAGCTGCCCCGAGGGTGCAGTCTTCCCTTTCTACTCTCTGTCCAGTTAGTGGGTCCACGTAATAGCACTCCTCTCCTCCTACAAACAGGGGCATCTGTCTATATGTCTTACCCATCGTCCCTACTCTGGGTGGCTGCGGGAACTGGGCTCGGGGAGGAGGGCCCCCCCCTTTGAGCACCTTTCCCTGGTATTGCGTTACCCCTCTTGTAGGCGCACTCTGGGTCTCTTCCTCCTCTCTCTCCTGCTCTCCTATCTCAACATTATAGGGACACTCGCGTTTCCAATGCCCCACCTCGTTACACTGGTGGCACCTAGTCGTTTTCTTTAAGGCAGCTATATCTATCCTGGGTCTAAAGGTGGAGTTCTCCTCATTGCCCTTATTCTGACTGTACTGTTTCTTTCCTCCAGTACCTGTTCCTGGTTGCTGTTGTTGCTGTCCCCCCTTCCCTGCTGCCTGCATCTGTACCACCATCAGTTTCTCCTTTAGTTTCTTAGCCTTGGAGTCTATCTCATCACAGCAGTACCTGGCATATCTCAGTATTTCATCTAGGGGCTTATTTTGCCAACAAATCAAGTGTTGCTGAATCATTAAACTAATATCCGGTCTCAGGCCCAGGACGAACTTGGACACAAATTGCCCTATGTCCTTTGGATCCATTACATCCAGACCGCTATACTGTTTAAACGCCTTCAGCAATCTCTCATAGTATTCATGAACTGTCTCTTTGGGTTCCTGTCTAGTTCGATCTATTTTGACCCAATCTATGTCTTGCATTGGCACCTTCTCTTTCAGCCAGGTCATCACTCTCTCGAATTTTGCCATCACAGTCTCGGACGGCCCATTGGTCTTAGCATCTCTCTCTGGCTCTGTTGTGGGCCACTCAGCGCTAACCTTGCATGCGGTCCACAAATCTCCAGGCACTACAATGTCAAACAGCGTGTTCAGATCTATCCATAGGACCTTTGAGATTTTTACGAATCTCTCAACTTGCTTATACCACTCCACTGGGTTTTCCCGCAATTTGGGGAAGGAGGTGGTAAAAGCAGCTAAATCTCCCCTACTCCAAGGGACGTGGACATAGGTCCCATTTGCGACTTCACGCAAAGGGTATGCCTCTACTCCCTGCAGTCTTCCTGGTGTCATACCAAGTGTGCTTCTCCTGACGGTCCCTTTCTTGGACCACCTCTCTTCCCACTTATCTAGTGCCCTCCATGTCCTTATTCCAGTGATCAGTTCCCTTATGTGCGTTTTCAATCCGATCGTTCTCCTCTCATCTAGGTCTCGATCTGAGTAATGTAGCCTGTGGTTACCCTGTAATGCTTTGGTCCTTGACAGGTCCACCATATATTTGCCTGCTAGTTCGACTAACTTCTCATGGATTGCTCTCGCCTTTCGAGTTACGTCCTTTGCCATGAACAGAATTTCATCCTGCTCATACATTTCCATTCTTTCTAAGGGCAGGGTACCATCTACCATGTCATCCAGATCTGACCTTAAGCTGGAGACATCGAGTCTTTTGGCTTTTATCTCAGCTCGCAATATCTCTTTCGAGGGAGGTTCACAGGTTTCTCTCCCATCCCAACTCCGAGCCCTACGTTTGGGTTCGGGAGAGTTGGGGAGTGTTCTCCCTTGCTCCCATCTCTCCAGGTCCCATGCTCGGCCATCCGATCTTGGAAGGTGATGGAACACGGGCCTGTTACCCCCTATCTTACTTTGTCCATTCTCTCTCTCTCTAGTATCACTCAGTATCTGATACGAACCTTCCTGGTTCCCCATTTTCCCTGGACTGCGCTCACGTCCATCATCGCAGGGACTGTGGTGCGACCTCTCGCAGCTTCCATTCTGTTCTCTGTTGCCGGGCACACAGTGGATACACTTAAAGCTGTCTCTGTACTCCCGAGTTCTCCTGTCTTCCCCACTATGTATTGGGCGAGACAACCCCCCGCTCTCTGGGCCCCCGTTTTCCATGTCTGATCTACCTTCCTTCCGGGCCCAATGGGTGACTCCCCTACTATCTCTCTCCCTCCCGTCCCACTCCGGACTGCTCTCTTCAGCCCCGCAGTGAGTCCGGGCTCTGCTGTCCTGACTTTCCCTTTCAGCTTCCGCAGCTATGATGCTCTTGTGAGCCTCTACTGCCTCATCCCACTTCTTCATGTACTCGTTTAACTCCTGAAAGGATTTCCGTCCTGATCCCCTCATATCCACCGGCCATCTAGGGTCCCCCAGATCCCCTGCTGTGTGTACTGGGGTGCTCCACTCTCTTGGTATCGGCAACTGGCTTGGGGAGTTAATCGTATCGTTCCTCCTTGCCATCTCTGCTCTTTCTCTGTCCCTCCGTACCCGTTCTTCCCCTCTAGCCCTCTCTGGGTCATATAGTGATACTATAGGACCTATGGTAACAGGTACCTGTAGTGCATCTGGTAATGCGTAGGATGTGGCACACTCCGTTTCCGGCGCCCTTTGTACCACAAACCTTCCGACTACCTGCTGCACCTGACTAGGCTGGGACAGTTCTTTCTTCGCAGCGGGATCCCAATCGGAACTGGGAAGCGGCCCATGCTCTCCTGCATTGCCCCCCTCCTTTTCACTATTCTCGACATCTCCCCCTGCTCTGTTATACGGGGGTGGCCTATCTGTCAATAATCTGTTTATCAGGCTGTCCTCTGTCTCGCTTTCATCATCTTCTTCTAGGGGGCTTTTGTTCCCGGGCATCTCTAACACTGGGTACAATTTATTGACTTCCATGTTATGCACTCTCCATCTTTTAGCATCCGCATCCCACTTGGCATCCTGCACTGCCCTTACCGAACGTTTCACCCTTTCTTGTCGTCTGTTCATGTTCTTTTCGTGCGTTGCCCTAATCCACGCATTAAGGGCTTCAAACTGGGTCGGTCTAGGCAAGGGTCTCGTTGAGGTCATAACTGCTTTTAATCTGTGTAGCACCTCTAATCTGAACGTCCCGTACTTCGGGAACGTCAGTTCCTCATTTCCTTCTGTAATCTTACTCCACTCTGAGATCCACAAAATTGTATGCAGCCCAACATGTACCGCCATGTAACGAGCCGGCGTACCCTCCGGCGGGGCTTCTTCCCCTTCATACGATCCCCGCCTCTCTCTTTTGAACGCCGCTCTCAACCATTTAAAACACTTCATAATTATACGCACAATTTCCAGCCTGAATACTCTGTTTACTTCCTGATGACAATCCACCAATCCTAGCGCGGCTTTGCTAGCTGGCCTATTGCAGCGCGGTCTTTCTCCGGCCGGCCAATCCCAGCGCGGCACTTTCTGACGTCACTAGTCTCCGCTTCGCAGCAGCACCCCTCCTTTCTCAGCTCTCCTCCCGGTCATGCATGCGTCCCATTCATACCCTGAAAAATGACTACTTCCGACCAAGCGGTCACTTCCCTCGACTGTACGTCCACAGTCTATCTGTAATTGTCAACACAACTGACGAAATGTCTATCGTCTCTCTGATAGGTTCTTTACACACACAGTAACCTCCGACCAGCGTCCGTTACTCACGCACTCACTCTTACGTTCCCCCTATCTCGGTCTTTCGGGTGATCAATGGTACCTCATGACCCCCTTCACACTAGTTAACAATTACACTGGGTGTCCGATACACCCGAACCACTTAAGCTCTCCTTGAACTTAAGATTTCCACCGGTTGCGCGCGCTCACAACCTGTTCCACAGTCTCTCTACAGGCATTCAACTCCGCCAGACATTACAACATAGATACAACACAAAAACACCGCAATCTAGCACGCATGACCCTTTATACTCACTCTCGACCGATACTGCTGCTTTTTCTGTCTCACGTCATCCGGTCCTTCTTCGGCGGGCGGTTCTTCCGATCATCGATCTCTAGGGGCCTTGGGGTAATCTAACCTGGCCTAGATCACCTTCCTCAAGAAGGCAACCATCCTCTATAGCTACCAACTGGAAGGGCGAGATTTTGATCGATACCTTATCACTATTGATCTAAAACCCCGATCTGGTCGACTGAACCTTTGTTGCCTGTCATTGAGGGAAGAAAGTACATCTCTTACCAAATTAGTTCACCCAATAAAGGACTCCGCTCCAAAAGATCACAAACAACTTCTAGCTTTCAAAGATTTATTATAAGGTTAAGATAAGTTGCAAGTACAGGCATCTCAGAATGAGATTCACAAGATACACAGGCCCAACTACATATATGTGCTCTCTGAAAGCCCTCAGACGAGCAACGGAAACTACGAGTACAAGTTCTAAGAATAATAAAGCTATCAGCATTGACACGTACTGCGATCTCTCCGTCATTTAAGTTGGAGGAAAAACACAAGTTAGGCTGTCCCTACTCTGTTCTAGATGGTATCCCTACTTAACCAGGTCTCAACCTAACAAAAGGTGCCAGCGGTGAGTGACCCCCTAGGGAAGTCACCCACTCTTAGTCTCTTAGTGAAAACCTATAGTTCTCCAGTCATGACCCCTCTCTGCCTACCCATCCGCTCTCTAAAGGGTCCTCAGGCATCTGCTCCAACTCCACCCAGGGGTGCTGTCCCTAATACAAAACACACAACAGCATTTGGGACGCCCCTCGTGAGACGCCCCTCACGTGGTGTAGCTTCTGGCTTTTTCCATGATGAGGCCTCGTGCGTTAGAGTTGACCTTGCTTCTCAGACTCTTCTCCGGCCCGCTGATACCCCTTAAAACATTCCGGAACCCTCCTCCATGTCTGGGCCGTCTCCTGAACAAACCTCTATTCATTTCATTTATAATTGGATCCCCCCTTTTCTCTTGCAGACAGACATCTGCAGCCAAGATCCCAATTCTCATAGACTTCCAACATAGGTTTGCAACATTTCTCGGCCCAGACCAGTACGTGTAAATCAATGTCTACAAACATTTCAGGCCTACAGCATTTCTCATAATGATTATAACATTCAACTCCTTCCTTAATTAATAGCATCTTAGTACTCTTATTCTATTATTCGGTAAACACATCTATAAATCAGGCCCATTAACGTTATTACTAAAACATTAGTGCAATCCATGTGGTGAAATGAACCACCTTCCCCATCCCTTCCATCTCTGGCCCTGAGGCCTACCACGTTCTACGTTTAACCGTATGCCATCTTACATTTTAGCAGCTACACGACATGGATTCAGGAATAATCACGTCTATTAAAGTCATATAGTTTCACACATTTCTGCATTAGTTCCACTTCTACTTAAATCTCTACATTAACTACACATTTCGGAATATAGATGTAGGTACTATCAGCACTCATGGCATTTCTCTTCATGACTTGTGCTTACTACGTGTAAGTGTGGTGTACTTATATATTTAGGTTAGTTTGCGCTCTCTCAGATTTCTGTTTGGAACAACTTTGAATTTGATAATCCATTTTCGCTAATTCAAACCCTATCTTGCCTAACAATATTGAATTAGACCTGAAGATGGAGAAATACACAGAAGTGAACTAAAGAGAAAGTTCACCTGCCTAGGGAGCCCCTTAGAAGTTTGGAGCTCTGGGAAATTGCCCACGTTACCCATGCCGCCAGTGGTTAATTTGAGTCAGAATGTGCAGGTGATGGGCAAAGAAAGTTATTTCTCCTCATTACATTTTGACACAAAGCAGGAGAGAAACAAGTAAGAGAAGGGAAGAAAATATAGACAGAAAGAGAACGGAAAAAACAGGAAAAGAGTGACAAAGGGAGAAATGGATGAAGAAGAGGAGAGGGGAAGTGCTGGGTGGTGGAAGACAGAGGCATGAAGTAGAATCAAGACAAAGGAGTCTTGGGATTTAGCTGCACTGGCACGCAGTAGCACTGGTGACAGGCTCCTAAAAGGTATGTTATGTTATGTTGATATAACTTATTAAGCGCAACAAATACCCAGAGGTGTCTTGGTGCTATGGAAACTACAGTAAGCCCTAGAGGTTCTTGCATTAGTTCACGAATAGCCATGTCTTCAGACTCTTTCTAAAAAAGGCTAAGGAGCTTATAGACCTATTATACATAGGAAGCGTATTCCATAACTTTGGAATGCCATAGCCAATGCCTCGCCCCCCCCAGCTAGAGGTGTGAAACCTGGGAGCCGTCATAGGCTTGATGCCAGTAGATTGAAGCTGTCTAACCGGGCAGTACCAAGAAAAAATATTTCTTAGGAACATCGGTCCCATAATATTCAAGTTCTTAAAGGCTAAGCATAGCGTCTTAAACTTCACACAACATGCTACAGAAAGCCAATGGAGTTTACGGATTGCGGTCGAGACTGATTCATACTTGGGCAGATTTAGGAGGAGTGTCTCAGCTGCATTCTGTACCATTTGCAGTTTTTTTAATGTTGTTTTTGTATATTCAGGTACAACCCACTCCAGTATTCTAATTTTGATAATACTAATGCAGTTGCCGCAGTCTTCCTAGTATTCATAGGGCTATAAGGAAGAACCTTCCTCAGTTTCTTGAGCAGGTAAAAAGTGGTGGAAACAGTTGCATTTTTTGCTGGGCAAATGTTAGTTTCTTGTCAATGAAAATCCCAAGATTGTTTGCTTTATCCACTGGTTTAGGCAACTCTCCCATCTCTGTAGGCCACCAGACGCATTCCCAACTTGGTTGGAGGTTGCCGAAAATCACTATTTTGGTTTTCACCTAATTGAGTTTAAGACAATGCTTGCCCATCCAACTGTTAACTTCCTGCATACAGTTTCTAAAATGCAGTAAAGGAAAGCTTGCGTTTTATACGCCGCTACGACAATCTGTGTGTCATCGGCATAGGATGTGAGGCTAAAGCCGAAATGCTGGATCAGTGGAGCCAGCTCCGCCACGTAGATAAAGTAACTTTGGGTCTCTGCACTTATTTCTAGTTTTTACAAATTAAGCCCTGGTACATATTGAAAGCATGATGAATGTCATGGACTGAGGGAGTAGAAAGAGATTGCTTGGGTGCTGTGCTATAGTTTCTCAGTGGGCTGCTACAAACTTTATATATACCCCAACAAATGGCATAATCCACCACTACCACAGAACTCTAGCTGGACATTAGACTCAATGTTGTGTGTTCAGGTAGTCCTTATATCTCAGGAAAAGTTTCAAGAGAGCTAAACTTGCTGCCAGGAGGACATTATATTTTTAGCACAATGCAGTCTATGGAAGTGTTTCCCTTCTTAGCTAATGTGGTCTTAAAACATTTAGAGGGTTCTAATTAAAGTACATCTACTTTTCTGAGGCAGCAGAGAACACTACTGAAGCTGGCACAGCAGTGCTTTACAGGGAAGAGAAGTGGAATATTTGACTTGTGTATCACTAGGCTGTTATGATTTGGAAGAAGTGTACAATACTTTACCACTATGAGGCTCCAAGGCTTGTCAGATACTCACTTGGATTTCAGAAGGAGAAGGCAAAAGAGCAAGCACAGTGTGTGTGTCTGAAGACCTCCAAGGCTTTGAAACTACCTCCGGCGTTGTCACTGATCTTCCTCATATCTGAAGGGGTAGCAGAAGCATCTTATATCAAAGTCCAAACCAGAATTCCTTTACCTGGGGATAATACAGCAAGCTGCAGCTCATCTACCACCGAGGCTCAGCAGCGAAGTTAATACTACATTGCTGACATGCAGAAAGTATGTATCATGGGTGTATCCGTCCATCCTTCTGTCCATCCAGCCATCCACCCATTCTTTCATCCATTATCTATCCATCCATGCACCCACCCAGATCCATCCATCCACCCAACTCATTCATCTATCTATTCATCCATGAACCTACCAGATACATCCATCTTCCCAGAAAAGGCAGCAATCCATTCATCTGTATACCAATTTACAATTTCTACATTCATCCCATCAATTTACATCCATTTGTCCGTTCTACCATCCTTACATCCATCTGTCTATTCATCCACATATACATCCCAATCAATAATGACGGAAATATCAAAATTAAATAACAACTTGCTCAAGAGAAATGAACATTTGCTATTAGTATAAAAATCATAGTGCCAATTGTTATGAGAGGAAAACAACAAAGAATAGATTGGAAGACCATAATAATAAAAGCATGAAGACAGCAGACTAGAGATTTCCAAATGGTCCACAGTCTTACTGTGTTCTGTTGAAAATAACTTTCATCCATTCCATGCTCATTTCCATGGGATGAGGCTATTAGTGTGCCGTAATGATTCGGGCAAAGTTGAGTACCATGACCATTTTCTTCGAGGTCACAGTTCTCAACTTTGTGGGCCCCGTGCGAGGTCAGAGTGATGACATAAATGTGTTAGGGGGTGTAAATGTGAAGGTGTATTCGTCAGAAGGTGACAAGTGGTGTCAGGTGGTGTGTATGTCTGGGGGTATTGCGGAAGCATGGTCATCCTTTTGTGTGTATGCGTGCATGCACGTGGGTGCGTGTGTGGGTGAATGAGTGTGGGGGCATGTGTGTGCATGTGTGTGCATGTGTGCAAGTGAACATTTGGTATCATTAGAATGTTCAAGTTCAAGTTCAAGAATTTGTATAGCGCACTACTCACCCAGAGGGTCTCAAGGCGCTTGGGGAGGAGGTTACTTATTTATCGAATAGCCAAGTTTTAAGTTCTTTTCTGAAGGAGATGTGGTTCTGTGTAAGGCGGAGGTGAGTGGGGAGTGAGTTCCAGGACTTGGCCGCCAAGTAGGAGAAGGATCTGCCTCCCATGGTGGATCTTTGGATACGCGGGACTGCAGCGAGGCCTTGATTGGAGGATCTTAGTTGGGGGGTGAGTGTGTAGAAGGATAGTCGAGTGTTGAGGCATTCGGTTCCTAGTTTGTAGAGGGCCTTGTGTGCGTGGGTGAGGAGACGGAATGTTATTCTCTTGTTGACGGGAAGCCAGTGGAGGTCTTTCAGGTGGCCGGTAATGTGATCTTGACGAGGGATGTCCAAAATGAGTCTCGGCGATGCGTTTTGGATGCGTTGGAGTTTTTTCTGTAATTTGGCTGTGATTCCGGCGTAGAGGGTGTTTCCGTAGTCTAGTCGACTCGTAACCAGTGCGTGGGTGACAGTCTTTCTTGTCTCAGTGGGGATCCAATGGAAGATTTTTTTGAGCATACGAAGTACGTTGAAGCAGGAGGATGAGACGGCGTTGACTTGTCTGGTCATCGAGAGGGAGGAGTCTAGGATGAAGCCTAGGTTACGAGCGTGGTCTGTGGGTATGGGTGCGGAGCCTAGATCTGAAGGCCACCATGAGTCGTCCCAGGCAGAGGGGGATGATCCTAGGATGAGCACTTCTGTTTTGTCTGAGTTAAGTTTTAGGCGGCTGTTTTTCATCCATATGGCTACTTCTTTCATGCCTTCGTGAAGATTGGTTTTGGCGGTGTTGGGGTCTTTGGTGAGGGAAAGTATCAGCTGGGTGTCATCAGTGTAGGAGATGATATTGAGGTTGTGTTGGCGCGCGATGGAAGCGAGTGGACTCATGTAAACGTTGAAGAGGGTGGGACTGAGTGATGATCCTTGTGGAACACCGCAGATGACTTCGGTGGCCTCTGATTTGAATGGGGGGAGGCGGACTCTCTGGGTTCTTCTGGCGAGGAACGAGATGATCCAGTCCAAGGGTTTACCTTTTATGCCGATGTTGCTGAGGCGTTGTATGAGGGTGCTGTGACAGACAGTGTCGAAGGTGGCGGAGAGGTCGAGTAGAATGAGGGCCACTGTTTCTCCGGTGTCCAGTAGTGTTCGGATGTCGTCTGTAGCTGCGATCAGGGCGGTTTCGGTGCTGTGTTTGGCTCGAAAGCCAGATTGTGAGGGATCGAGGGAGTTGTTGGATTCGAGGAAGGCGGCGAGTTGGCTATTGATGGCTTTCTCAACGACTTTGGCCGGGAATGGGAGGAGGGATATGGGGCGGTAGTTTTTAAGTTCAGAGCGGTCTGCTGTGGGTTTCTTCAGGAGGGCGCTGACTTCGGCATGCTTCCAACTTTCTGGGAAGGTGGCAGAGTTGAAGGAGCAGTTAATGACATCACGGAGATGGGGTGCGATAATGGAGTCTGCTTTGTTGTAGATGTGGTGGTTTATGTGATGTTATGGTCTAGAGCAGTGATAATTCTGTCCCGGGCAGTTCTGTCCATTTGTAGCACCAATGGAAGAAGTCCTCAGAAGCCTTACCATAGGGTGGTTCTTATCTAACATACAGTTGAGAGGTGCTCGTTAACCTCTTTGCTGCTGTTTCTAGCTGCAGGAACAGAACATTGTACAAGGACTGTCGAGGCTAGACTGCTGCACTGACCTGCTCCTCACCCAAAGCTACCCTGCCAACAAATTGGCCATCATATGCCAGAGACTCCTGTTCTCCAGAATATTCAGAGACATCACATAACACAGACTGGCTGAATCTCAGAAGTGGACCAGCACTGAAATGACAGGCATTTGCTGACCGTTGATAAACCAATCACATACAACGGACATTTGGCTGAATTTATGGTCAGCCCTTGTATTTAGCAGACGGGGGATGAACCTAACATGGTGAACCTGGATTTTTCACCATTTTGTGTACCCTATTTTTGGTACTTATAAGGGCTCTGTGCTCCGTGACACTACAAATCAGTGCCACAGTCCATGTGCTCTGCCCTATAAAGGTACATCATGACGGTAGAAAATGCACACCTATTATTATTTTCATCAATTATTTATCAAGAATTGTTGCGATGTTGCGTGCTCCTTGAAAAAAGCACCTTGCCCATATGGCGCTTTGAAATAAGATCCCATGATTTTGGGACAACTTTTGCCCCAATTCAAAGGCACAGCATTGCTATTGCTTGTTGCTTGCAAAAGTTGAACGTTTTTCTACAATTTTAAATCATATAATCATTCTCTTGTTCCATCTTATCACCATCATCATCCATTTTGTTCCACTCGCATGGCATAATGCCATTTTTCAAAGTTTCTCATGTAATTGATGTATCCATTCGGACCTTCGATCAAAAACACGTACAGACGCATGTGTTCATCCAGAAGCAGCGTTTATTAAAACCCAATGCATTATGAAGATACCATAAAATTGGTGTCACCCAATTGGTCTGTTTACCTGTCCAGTAAGGCAATTGTAAATTGGTGCCGTTAGCAGAACAAAGGCTAGCCCAATCACTTTTGACTTTGTGATCTGAAATCGCACTGGCGGGAGCTGTTCCCAGTAATTCCTAGGGCCATCCTAGATTTTTTGGCTTTACCTGAGCAGGATAAAATGGAACCCCACCATTACCTCTGCCTCCTCAGAACCTTCCTAGACCTGGGAAGAAAGCACCTTGAAGAAGGAAAGACAGGCTGACTACGAGAATAACAGTAGCACACAGGGAAACATACAAAATAAATTATATAACACATTGAATAAAATTGCGTTTAAATGATTTTTCATTTGGTTCAATATTTTCAAATACATTTTTGTAATATATAACATTTTAATAAAATATATTGTAATGATGACTTATTTTTAAAAGCTATGAAATAAAATAATTCTGAAACAGAATCCGAGAGTGTGGCCTATTCAATACAAATATTATTGTAGGGAAAGACGAGGTGGAGGGAAAATGTACATTTAATTTAATTCCATTTGGTTGAATATTTCTTTTTTTTTAAATACAGTTAATTTTATTAAAATTCCCTATTAAATTCAATGGGGTGATTTCTGCACAAAGTTGAAGATCTCCATAAACTGGTTGTTATTTACTAAAAGTTATGTTTGGTAGTAGATTCATTCATAAGGATTTACATATTGGTGTACTTTGAGGAGATCTATACATGGAAAATTAACCTTGCAAATTTGGCCTATCACATGTAGACGGGGCCCATCCTCGAATAGTCTACTTCATACTAAAACAGCAGACCATCCGATTGACTGCAACATTGTGCATGTGGGTGGAACAGAAGTGCAAATTTAGGGCCTCATTAGGATTGCGGTTAATCCGCATCCTCCGGGCCGGCGGAAGCCACCGCCGGCCCGGAGGATGCTGATTAACCGCTGCGGACAGAAAAAAGACCCCCCGCCAGATTAGGATGGCTGGGGAATCTTTTTTCTGTCCGCCGCTTTCCGCCGCTCTAACATGGCTGTCTATCAGACACCGCCAGCCATATTAGGATGGCGTCGGTCCTATGCCTTTCCACTGCAGCATTTCCGCCGTGGAATGGCATACAGACTTTTCTTTTGGGGCCCGTTGTGGGCCCCCAGGGGTGAAGGAGGTGTGGGGGGTGCACATGGTGCACCTATGGTACCCCCCTGCCTTTGCGTGCACAAAGCGGCAGGCACCAAGCGGTGCCTGCAGCTTCGTGCACGCAAAGGAAAACATGGTTTATTTAACATTGCGGCATGTGCTGCTTCAAGCAGCACCCGCCGCAATGTTAAATATACAGGATGTGACCGCCAGGGTGGCGGTCACATCCTAATCTGCACGGAGGGACCGCCGCTGCCCCTGCGGACGGTCCCTCCTACTCTGGGGTGGCGGACGGACTCAGGTCCGTCCGCCATCCTAATGAGGCCCTTTGTCTTTAGCAAGGTTTGTGCTGTTTGTACTTTATCTTTCCATATTGCGAACATTTTAAATCAACACCATCAAACCCTAAACGTCTGTTTAAGAGCTTCATATAACCTTAGGATTAGTTATTATTTTCCTATTTAAGGAATAGATTTCAGTCTGAGTTAGAAAAGTGATGGTTGGGTGGCTTCTTTTAATTAAAAAAAATATGTATATTGCACTGCTTAAGCCAGGTTTTGTTTTTAATGATTTCAGATTAACTATGCAATAATGCAGAGCTCAAACGTCTTTATTTCTAGAAATGGTAGTCCTGAATTTTTCATTAGACAAATAAGACTACAGTTTGCAAAGAAAAAAAACCTGAACTAGAAGATATTTTTCCACAGGAAGCTGGATAAAGTTTAGAGCTCCAATAATGGGGGTGCACAGTGACAGTTCTATCAGATACTCAGGGGGTCATTAGGATGGCTGGCGGACTTTGCCCGCCCGCCATCCTCGTGGTAATAGGGACTGCCCGCCATAAGGGCGGGGGTCCCGTGGGGAGTATTAGGATGTGCCCGCCACAGTGGCTGGCACATCCTGTATTTTAGCATTGTGGCGGGTAGTGCTCTCTGCACCGCCCGCCACAATGCTAAAGATACATTTCAGCATTTGCATAATCAAAGTGGCAGGCATCGCGCGGTGCCTGCCTCTTTGATTATGCAAATGCAGGGGGGTACCACAGGTACCCCTGTGTGCACACCCCTACTCTCCTTCCCTCTGGGGTCCCGCAAGGGGCCCCCAGAGTGAAGTCCGCATGCCTTTCCGTGGCGGCATTGCAGCCACGGAAAGGCATTGAAAAATGCCTATCATAATATGGCTGGCGGTGTCTGATAGACACCGCCACTATATTATTCCTTTTCCGCCCCGGCCGCAAGGCGGGGGGAAAACTAGTGTGGATGTCGGGCGGATTGCCTCCGCCAGGCCGGAGGTGGCTACCACCAGCCTGGCGGAGGCAATCCGCCCGACATCGTAATGACCCCCCTAAGATGTTTGCTTTCTTCTAGGACCTGGTGAAATGGTGCTGGTTAGAAAGCAGTCATTCTAGAAATAAAATGCATTGTTGATATTTTAGTGCATAGTGGAGGCTGTGCAGCGGACCTCTTCACACAGGGTTACCTCACCAAAATAAGACAGGGTATGCAAAGAATATAAATAGTATAGTAAAAACTTTAAAATAAGTGGAGGTCCAGCTAGGTCGGAATGCATCTCGAAGGACCTCATTCCGAGCTGGTCAGATTGAAGGTGCTATTAATTGGATCTGATAATTGACAATTCTGAGGGGTTCGATATTTATCGAGTGCGATCAATAGAACCTATCGCGAGTTTTGGGGAAATAATATGCATATTTTGGTGCCTAGAGCACCAAACTCAATATGGTACTGTAAATACATAAACTTTTTATGTTTTAAATATCCGACAGCTTTGACCTGCCAAAAGTCAACGAAGCATGAAATATTTAATGCACCTGGTAATTAGCAGACGCTGTAAATACCATTAAGCTCAGAATTCTGATCCTTGCACAAACGGGTTCACCCAGGGGTCCGAACTTTCAACCAATGTGTAATCAAGGCCTTATTCTCAATTGGTACGTGAATGGCAGTTTCAAAAATCCCTATACAGTGTTAGGACAGACGAATGCAGTAAAGATGCATTTTCAGGGTATTTCTGAAAGGGAAGAAGGTGGGTTAATTTCTCAGGTGGAAGGGAAGAGAGTTCCATATGTTGATGACTGACCAATGTTATGTTATGTTATATCTATTTAGTAAATAGATATAACAGCGAATCGCACCCGAAGGTGTACCTCGGCGCTCGACAGCCACATGAAGCACCCCATGTAATTTAAAACAACAGGTTGTTAAGAACTTTTTTAATTGAGCAAAATTAAAACATCCGTGAAGATAGCCTGGTAGCTGATCCACATTGTTGGAGCAGTGTAGGGAAAGGTTCTGCCCCCAAATCTTGAGGCTCGGACATGGAGAATACCCAGCAGGGCCTTATGGCTGGATCTTAATGTGCGAGAGAGACAGTAGTAGCGTAGTTTGTCTTTAACATTTTCGCGCTGTGCTGAAGGTTCTAAGAAATGGGCGTGGCCGTGACGGAACGGTTCCGTCATAAGCACAGCCCAACCGGCGCTCGTGACGGAACCGTTCCGTCACAAGGATCAAAGGGGTTAACCCGTTAACCACAGCGCAAATTCTGCCACAGTGCGGGACTTTTAATGAGTGGGCGGGGCCACGTCGGCCAACGGACGTGTGCAGCACTAGCCAGGTAGTGATCGCGATGGCCGTTGGCAGACGCACGCACAGAACGACTTTGGATACAAAGGAAACCAGCAAAACAAGACTTTATGGGTAAGAAAAGAGATCTTAAAGACAAAGAACTTCCTGACTGGGAGCCAATGAAGGGAACGGAGGGTAGGGGCTGATGGAGAGCCGGAGACCAGGAGAAGGATTAGTGTTAAGTCTCAAGTTTTTCCCAGGAGTGAGTCCTTGCGGCTCAGGTTTCTTTGACCTCTAGCAGTAGAAGATTTGCCAAGTAAAGTGGACTCTTCGTATGGACAGTCGAGTTCACTTCTTGGCTGGTGTTGCCTGCAGATAATGGTATTTTCTCTTAAATAGTGACCTTGCTTCAGCCCGTGGAGGAGGGACAATGACACCGACACAGCAGCTGCGCCAGATGTAATTGATTATGACAGTCTGTATGTCCAGGAAGCACCTGAGAACTGGTGGCTGGAGGAATCGCTGGCTAATCAGTGACTTTCACACAGCTCACTGGAAACAACTCCCTTATTTGGACTTCGCGGCCATGAGCAAGGCCAACCTCCCTGAAACCTCAGGAAGCCCCAACACATTAATCCACTTCACTGCCAAAGGGTTGCACAGTTCAAGTAGCCTAAATTACCAGCCATTAGCTAATTGTGGGTAAACAGGATCTTCCTCGCTCAATGAGGTCTTTATCTTAACATAGGAGGAGGGGAGCAACAAGCTACAACAAGCATTGGCAAAGGCAATAGGTCTGGACTTGGCAATGTGGTGCAGTGTTTTTACATTTTTTATAGCAAGCACATGCCATAAAAAAACTAAGGAGGAAAGAGGAAAAATGCCACCACTTAAACATGGCTGCCTTATACTTGCAATGAAATTATAAAATTTTAAAAACATTCAATAATGTGGCTGATTTACTAGAGATGTTTTTAACAAGCCTTTCAGCTGTGCCATGCATTTTCTTATTATAATTTGTGAGCCAGACAAGAATAAATCACCACCTGACCAAGTACTCAAATTACAGGCAGACACAGTGTTACAACGTTGCAATGTCATTTATAACAGAAAATGTAAAAGGAGTGCAGGCAAAATAAATAGATAGCATTTAATCTTAAAATATAAAATATATTGAAAAAAGGCACACTTTGAACCAACATTGCTACTGAAGATAAAGGAAGTATTTTTAGGAAGATGTGAACAATGTCCACAGGCCTTGGAGCCCATGGGTAGTGGACCCTTACAGTACAAAGTATTTGCTAAACATCACTAAGGTGAAAAGGTGTGTCCATGGCACTAGGCAGCCTGATTGTGTGCCAGCACTAGTGACACAGGAGGGCAGTGTCATATCTCTGTAAATATAGCACTTTCTTGGACTGTACCACTCATGCTATGCACCACAGCAGCTGTGGTGGGTGAGCTGCATTGCAATACATTTTCCTGTTCCTCCCCTTCCTGTTAAGGTTTTCTGTGGCATATACTGTATTGTATTATTTTTATAGCATCTACTACCCCTTGTGGATTGCTGTAGGGTTTACAAATACAGATTCCAAGCTGCACCCTGTGTGAGATGTGTTTGGAAGTTTGTTGTTTTGTTTTGAGCATAAGTGGGAAGTGTTTCGCCCAGGTGTATGGTCGCGCCAACAATACTATTTCATTAACTTTAGTATGTAAGGTACAGGGTGAAAGATGAGGAATGTGCAATTTCCCTATTTAGTTTCTCTTCTTTTTCTACTGCACAGATTTACTATTGACATTCTCGAGATTGCAATAAATAAATAGTTGCATAAATAAGTATACAGGTGCAATGGTACAAAGTTCGTTTTATGGCACAGTAACCTGCTCTGCCGAAAGTTAGGGTTGCCAAATACCAATGCTACCTAGTCTGCAGGGCCCTTCATTAGAAACAGGGGAAGTTGCCTTAAGATGTGGGTGTGAAAAATGTGTAGTTTTTTGGGCAGATTTTCAAAGAAGTCAAGCAATGCAGAAGCAAAAAATGCTGTGCTGCATGACAGCGAGGGAGCAGAAGAGCACCAAATCTACTGAGATATGGCTCTCTCCTCCCCTCTCTCTAGTGCTGGTGCTGATTTCACTTCTATGTGCCAGGCACACACCATACCGCCATAGCCCTAGGGTGCGTGCCTGAGACTAGCATAGGTTTTTACTGGAAGGGTACCCTTCCTGAACAAAATATTATCAACACACACACCGGGAATGGTAGGGTCAAAGGGATAATTTAACGACCTGCCTCAGTTCTGATCCCCTAACTATACAATATCCTAACTAGCTTAACAGGCGTCTCTCAAACAGCCAATAAATGCCACGAACTACAAGAAGCAAATATAGAGAAAGAGATACAGAAACAAGAATATTGTGAAAGTGCAAGAATCCTTGAGCAGAGCTAGGATTTCCATCATTTGTCTCAGTGATCAATCTTATCATCTGGTCATCCGCCCAATCAAATGATATGTCTCTTGATCATAGAGACTATCTTCAAGGGAAACTCGCTCAATAGAGTCACCAAGGGAGCGCCAGAAAGTGAAACATTAGATCATATGATTCTTAAATCAATGATCACATGGAAACTTAGTGCAGTGCAAAGGATGGTCCCAGGATGCTTGTTTCTGGTCCAGAGTAGACATGGCTTGGCAGTTCGGGCAGAACTGTTCTCATGAGGCACAGGGTCAGACTGATTTGCATATGGCCATGTCTGAAAAGGGGTGATGGAGTGAGCTAAAGAATGATGATGGATTAAACCCAGATCAGTTGACTGGGGGTGAGTGCTTGCAATGTTCAACACTCCGTCCATCATCCCCTTTGGTTTTGCTTTGTTCTGCCTAAGTTGGCAGGGTATGCCCAGACGTGGTTCCCTTGATCACTTTGCCACTAGATTCAAGCTAGCCTGGCTGATGAC
Organism: Lissotriton vulgaris; assembly: GCF_964263255.1. NCBI lineage: Eukaryota > Metazoa > Chordata > Amphibia > Caudata > Salamandridae > Lissotriton > Lissotriton vulgaris. The sequence continues at coordinate 54,964 of NW_028251434.1, forward strand.
GGTTGATTAGCCAGAAACCGGTCCCAGGATGCTTGTTTCCGGTCCAGGGAAGACATGGCTTAGCAGTTCGGGCTGGACTGTTCCCATGAGGCACAGGGTCATACTGATTTGAACATGGCCATGTCTGAACTGGGGTGGCAGAGTGAGCTAAAGAATGATGATGGATTAAACTCAGATCAGTTGACTGGGGGTGAGTGCTTGCAATGTTCAACACTCCGTCCATCATCCCCTTTGGTTTTGCCTTGTTTCCTTTGGCAAAAGTTTTGAGAACTGACCCCTTTCCCATCAAGAATGTGTCCTTTCTTGTCCCCTTGTTTTTACATTGGGTGTAAATAAGGTTTGTGCCACACCTCATGCCAGCAAGTCACATGTTCAAAGAGGAGGTGGTGTCAGAAATCTAGATCCTACTCTTTGGACATGCATTGTCTTAGTTGCTAAAACCTCAAATGTTCTGGAACGGATAAAATGCCCTTTTTGCACTTTTATTCAGAGAAAGAGTTCAAGATCAATACCACAACAGGAGGTGATGACATGAACATGATGTGTATTACCTCTGAAGCCTTGATATACAATTGGTTTATATGGTCACAAAGTCACTGATGTACAAAATTGGAGGATTTGTGATTGCAAAAAACGAAATCACGATGCACTAATCATACATTTATAAGTTGCAAATTAATTTGTAACTCACAAAGTACACAATGCAATTCCAGGAGATTCACAAGGAAGGCATTAGAGGGAAGACCCCATCCTTACTTGCAAATTGCATGGATATGTATCAATGGATTGTACCCCCAAACGTGATTGCAAAACTACTGATTGAACATTGACACCTCAATTGGGGTGGTATACATTCAGAGAATCGCTGACAGAATATCGACGTCGAAAATATCGATGTAAAAAATATCGGAGGCGGAATATCGATGTCAAGAATATCGAAGTCCTATCTACATTAAGGTAAGTACAAAAATATCGGGAAAAAATATAGGTGTAAAAAATATCTTTGAAACAAATATCGTTTTTGTATGTTTAAAAATAATATAAAATTAAATAAATAAGATATATAATTAAAATAAACATAGTTAAACATATTTAAAATTATAAGTATTACATTGAATGTAAACAAAAATAAACATATTTTTTATACAATATGATATATATATTTACTTAATAATATTTACAATTAATTACTCTAATAACTTATAAATTGTTAAAACACATTTTAGAAATTATAAATACATACTTACACATACAACAAGAATAAAATAAAATATAAAAACTATATATATATAACACATTTTTAAAAAGAATTTTAAATAAATTAGACAGTACATTAACGAAAATAGTAAATATTGGATAGCCTAGGGGTAAAAATTACTGTTCCAACTCCACAGAGTGGAACAGTAGGGAAAGTGTTGGATAGCGTAGGGGTAAAAATTACTATTCCAACTCCAGAGGGTGCAACAGTAGGGAAAGTGTTGGATAGTGTAGGGGTTAAAATTACAATTCCAACTCCAGAGGGTGCAATAGTTGGGAAAGTGTTGGATAGCGTAGTGGTTACAATTACTATTCCATCTCCAGAGGGTGCAACAGTAGGGAAAGTGGTGGATAGCATAGGGGTTAAAATTACTATTTCAACTCTAGAGGGTGCAATAGTAGGGAAAGTGTTGGATAGCATAGTGGTTAAAATTACAATTCCAAATCCAGAGGGTGCAACAGTAGGGAAAGTGTTGGATAGCATAGGGGTCAAAACAACTTACTAATAATTAAAATAATATTTTTTTTTAAATAACAATTTAATTATTAAATTACAACAAATTAATTAACAATACCAATAAATAAATAATTAAAAATAAATAACAATTAACAATTAAAATAAATACAATTAAATAATAATTATTAAACATTTATTAACGAATAATATTAACATGAATTTAAAAAAATCAATACCAAAAAACAATAATTATTTAAAAATGTTTAGCAATTAATAATTAACAATACATTATTGATAAATACCAATAAATGATTAAAAAAATCAAATTCAGTGACGATTAATAATTTATGAACAATTATTTAAAAATATTAAATTATTATTTAAAAAGTATTACCAATTATTAATTGATTAACAATAATTTAATTCTCAATACTAAAAAATAATTACTTAATTACAATTAAATTACTTCCCACCCTATTACCCTATGACCTCACAACACACTTCAATAATAAATTGATACACTTAATATAATTACCAATTAATCAATAATACAAATTAATTACCAATTAATAAACATGGATTACCAATTAATAATTAATTAACATACAAATATTTATCAATACCAATAAATAAAAATTACATATTAGCTTAATTACAATTAAATTACTTCTCACCCTATGCCCATATAAACCCACAACCCGCTACAGAACTAAAACGCAAAATGTATTTACAAATATGTAATAATTCTTAAAAAATATTTAATTAATTCACTATCATTAAATTACTTCTCATCCTATTCCCCTATAAACCCTCAACCCGCTATGGTACTGAAACGCATAATTTACTCAAATAAATTATTACTAACTTCTAAAAATGTAATACATGTTTTAAAACTAGTACAATAATTAATAAAAATTATAAAAACAAAAATATAAAATACATATTAAAATACATAAAACTAATATTAATATCGATATTAGTAACATCGATATTTTTGCTTTGGATATTACTAACTTCGATATTAACAAAAATTGTATTTTTACCTTCAGGTCGATATTCTTGTCATCGATATTCTTGATTTCGATATTCTGTCCTTCCAAAATTTTGAACTCGATATTATTGTCTGTCGAAATAAAAAAGTCAATATTTAGACTGTTTACCCCATTCAGAAAAGTGGAAGTTGTCTGTACTGGACAGGTTCCACTTTGTGAATGTCAGATGCTCGCATTAGGGGAGCAGACAGTAGTCGTGTTTTTCACTATGTCTTTTTGAATAATAATTTTTTTAATAAATTGAATCTCCTGTCCCTTTAAGAGTCAGGGACTGCCATGTTGGCATTCTGTGGGCGTGAATGCAGAGATGGAAATCTGCTGTCCCTCACAGGCCTCCATCACTTCTTTCTGTGGCCTTCAATAGAATCTATAATGGAAATCCTGCCTCCTTATTACGCATGAGGCAGGATTTTGAGAATCCTTCCAAATGTATATTTGGCAACGTGACAGATTAATACATCTATTACAGTGAAAAATAAGGTTTGGGCCACAAAGTAGTTGTGCCAAACCTGCTACTGATTTGTGACCATACCTTTAGTACATCAAAACCCAAAGTATTTTAAAAGATTTAAAAGACATCCTTAATTTGACTCGCCACAAAACATAGAATTCCTCATATTTTATAATCAAAGTTTTGTTCTCCAAATCCTCGATCATTATGAGACCTTCAGGTGTCTCCATTGTTGTCAATAGTGTTCAACCAAATGGAGAGCCAACTGGCTAAATGCAACCTTGAAAAAAGGAGAAGGAATGGTACCTTACATGGCCTTTTTTATTAATAACGTTTATAGGTAGTTTATCTCTCCCTCTTTGTGGTAGTGAACCAACCTTAAATAGAAACCTATTCCGTATGAAGTAAAGGTTCTTTTCAAGAGGGGTCTTACCTGGTACTCAAACTACTCTATGGTGTGTCCCATAGATGTGTTCAAACTTCCCTTGCTGTTTTTCATTTTTTTTTTAACTTAATGTCAGGAATCCGCTTAGAGCCATTTTTGCAGCTAAATCACGGAATGTATCTCGAAAATTACTGGTGAACATTGAAAGCTAGAGCAAACATTTGTGATAGATGTGTTTTGTTCATAGAAGCGACCCTAGAATGGGGCAACAACTGTTTCCCCAGTTATACCCTATCAACAAAAAGATTTGTTACCTCAGCTCTGGTCCCCCACTCAAGTTCTTGCCCTATTGCACCCGTTTGGATGGGCCACCTCTGTCTGCACAGGATTATGGCCTTGCCCCATCAGTTAGTAGTCAGTGACAATAAACTAACGTCCAGCTTTTCTTTTTACAAAAGAGCTGGTGAATACCCCAACCCTCTGTGCCTACATTGGCCACATTTTGAAGACAACCTTGAGAATGTGATCTCGACTTTGCAGACGGCTAGTGGTGATATCAGTGATTGTTTAACACGTTGTTTAGCTTGTTGGTATGTACACAAAATGCGCTTTCTCTGTATATACCTGTTTGTGCTCGAAATTCGGACTCATCTCTCCTTCACCTGACTTCTTCCTCCTGGTTCTCCCTTCTTTCTCCTGAGCTTGTTAACTCTCTGCTTCTTCCTTCCCTATCTCCTGGTCAGGCATCCAAGACTGGCCATCAACGGTGAACCATCCCTCCATCTAGTGAGTCAAAAGCTCTTTCCTCAACTCCTGACATCTTCTTGAGCCCTCTTCCCTCCTCTGCTGGTACCCCCTTTGCATCTCTGCTGGGATCCTTCAGCCTTTAGGAGACATAAAACTAAAAGAAGAATAAACTCAGAGCAATGGAATTACCGGTAAGTAATTTAAATATTACCTCTTCATGCGCTTCTTCTTTTGGGTCATAATCAATCAATGACCCAGGGGTTTCTATAGCGCGCTACTCACCCGTGAGGGTCTCAAGGCGCTGGGGGGGTGACTCCAGATCAGTCGAAGAGCTAGGTCTTGAGGTCCTTCCTGAACATGTGCAGGGTTGGGGAGCGTCTGATGTCCACAGAGAGCTCGTTCCAGGTTTTGGCTGTGATGTAGGAGAAAGCTCTCCCGCCGGTTCTGTTTCTGCTGATGCGGGGGACCTCTGCCAGGCTGAGGTCGGCGGAGTGGAGGTTCCTCTTGGGTACATGGAAGGATACTCTCTCATTGAGGTATTTGGGTTTGATGTTGTGGAGGGATTTGTAGGCGTGTGTGAGGAGTTTGAAGGTGACCCTCTTCTCGACGGGGAGCCAGTGGAGGCCTCATAGGTGTTGGGCCATGTGCTCATGGCACGGTGTCCTGAGGACGAGTCTGGCTGCGGCGTTCTAAATGGTCTGGAGTCTGTGCAGAAGAGTTTTGTTGATTCCGGTGTAGAGGGCGTTGCCGTAGGCTAGTCTGCTGGTAATGAGTGTGTGGGTGACGGTCCTTCTGCAGTCGGGGGGAATCGACTTGAAAGTCTTACGGAGGATGCAAAGACAGTTGAAACTAGTGGAGGCGACGGCGTTGATCTGGCGGTTCATGGAGAGGGAGGAGTCAAGGGCGATGCTGAGGTTCTGAGCGTGATCTGTGGGGGTGGAAGGGCTCCCAACGACAGAGAGCCACCAGGTGTTGTCCCAGGCGGAGATGCAGGGACCGAGGATGAGGACCTTGGTCTTCTCTGAGTATAGCTGCAGGCAGCTGTCCTTCATCCAGTTTGCCACATCCTTCATACCTTCCTGGAAACAGAGTCTGGTGTCTTCGTGTTCCTCGTGAGCGAGAGGATGAGCTGGGTGTCGTCGGCGTAGGATACGATGCTGAGCCCATGCTGTCTGACGATGGCGGTGGGGGGCCAAGTAGATGTTGAAGAGTGTGGGTCTGAGTGATGATTGCTGGGGTACACCACAGTTGATTTCCATTGGTTATGAGAGAAAGGGGGGAGTCGGATCCTCTGGGTTCTGCCGGAGAGGAAGAATGGGATCCAGTCGAGGGTGGCTCCTTATATTCCTGCGTCGTGCAGTCTGGCTGCGGGAGTGCGATGTGAAATGGTGTCGAAGGCTGCAGAGAGGTCTAGAAGGATAAGGGTCGCGGTGTGTTCCTGGTCTAGTAGTATGCGGATGTCGTTAGTGGCGACCAAGAGGGCGGTCTCGGTGCTGTGGTTGCTGCGGAATCCAGACTGGGAGGCGTCCAGGTCATAACATATGTGATGGTTGAAACAAGGAAGAATGAACTCAGAGTATTGGAATTATTGGTAAGTAATTTAAACATTACCTCTTTGTGTCCTTCTTTGTTTCATTCATAACATGTGTGATGGTTGAAACAAGGAAGAATTAACTTAGCGCAATGGACTTACCGGTAAGTAATTTGAACATACTAACTACTGTTATGTTACCTGCTTTGATTGACATGTACATCTCAGATCCCTTTTAGAGTGATGCACCTGTAATTGTCAAGTTAAGAGAGGGTGACAAAAACTCAACTAATAATTAAAGCACAACAAAGCCTTTCTAATTATGGCTATTTCCCCCCCAAAAAATCATACCATGCGCCTCTTACGAAATTAGAAGCAGATTCAGCGCCCAATGGGCCCTGTTTGTGGTAAGTGGGTTTGCCTCAAAAAATTAAAAGTCCAGGTGTTTTGGGCACAGTAGCCAAATAGATTTTTGTCTTTGGAGCACACACTGTCTCCTGATAGAAACGCGTTTTTCTTGGCTTTTTTGTGTCATTTGGTACCCTCTCGTGGCGGTACATTAAGGCTGCCGCGTTCCGTTGCCTTATGAAAGCGCCAGCCCTGGGACCAGTCACATGGGCTAGCTAATTCTGCCCTAATTCCCGTCTCCACTGCTAGAGCCTTTAAGTAGACACTTCTGAAAGGCAGAGCAAACATTTCCAAACCAAAGCACTCCTGAAAAAGAATCGTGGCTAACGTTGCCAGCAGTAATTAATGCTTGCCCTTTCAAACCAGGTGTTTGTTTGCAAGCACCTGTGTGTAATCTTCCAGGCTCAGATAAACAAGCATTCTCAACCCGGCTAGTGATTATGCTAACATTTCGTCGTCAATTAGTTTATAGTGTGTGTGTGTTTTATCTGTGTTTGAATCACACACACAACAGCTATTTAGTTAAACCTGTAAATTATCAAGAATCAGGAGAAGAAAAGAGGTTACAAAAGCAAGGGCTGAGTTCAGATGTGCGAAATAGCCAATTAATTTACAATTCCCTAATTTACTAGGCGCAAAGAAATAGCCACTGATGTTGCAATTCCAAGTTTTCCTTAGGAATATAAAAGTACACAATCTTGATTGTAATCTGCTTACATTTAGGGACCAAAAAGAGGTAGGATATTTTATATATCAGAGCAACCAATTTGTAAAATGGTGACCTCGTGGCAAGCGACGTCACGTGACCTTATGCCCGACTATGACATTTCAGGATTTCACATCACATGATTTTCTACCGTGCCGATAACGTGAAATCCATGCCAAGACAGTGTTATCATGTGTGAAAAAGACAACAGAAACTGTGCCACATTATGCCACATAATTTGCCTTCTCATGCTGCATAATTTAGTCAATACTGCAGCAGACTTTTGTCTTCCCTTGCCGCATAATTCTGTTGGCCATGATTATGAGGTACCGGTGGCGCCGTATAGATGTGGTGGGTGACAGGGCCCATCAAGGGTGGAGTGCCTGTCCATGCCCAGTGGTTCTATGATATACCCTTGCCCAGACAGTTAAAAAGGTCAGGACCTGGTTTAACACAAATGCCTGCTCTGCACACCTGGTACCAGCTATTGTTAAAAACACTTTCCCTCTAATACCCAGAATCATCCTCCCTTTTGTTGGTGGTGTCACTGCATGGAAAATACCAGCATCCAAATGTACCCCTGCCCTGGGTCTATCTCGACTGAATGACTGCTCTACAATCTGTTCCCCAGAACCCATGAAGGAAAGGATGGTGTTCCCAGGATGCAGAGCCAGGCTGCTGGACTGTGTGGACTTGCAGAAATCAACCCCTATTCCTGCTCTGAATCAACTGTGCAAGCATCCAGTGGCTGAGAACAACATTCAGTTGAATCTATAAATTGTCTGATTCCCATTACCTTCCTGGCTGATGCCGTAGGTAAGGTAAGAGGTGATTACTCATGGAAACGAAATAAGCATTGGCAAAGCCAATTGGTACGACTTTAATGTGGTAATGTATGGAGACCCATGAATGTCCAAGTGGAGTTTGCATGAATTTGGGCTTTATGTCAAGACCTGTTGGCAGGTCCTGAAACACAACACCTTTGTCTTAAACTACTCTACTAATTAATGGTTGGTAAAGTTGGAAAGTCATGGAGTTGTTAGTTGACTCCAAAAGTGGTTCCTCATAGCAGGAGGGAACTATTGTCTTACTGCCGCTTCAGGTGATGGGGCAAGACAGGTCTTTGTAGATCTGCCCCACCGTTACCAGTGTGGCAGGGTATGCTCAGAATGTTGTACCGCTTTTGGCCGCCATAAGTGTGGCAGGGTATGCTCAGAGTTTTGTCCCACCATTACCAGGAGTCAAACAGCCCACACAAAATGTGTGTTGCTCACTGCAGTACTTTAAATGGAAATATAGAAGTGCTGTTACTCAGTATTCAGAATACCGGTTTGGTCCATAAAAGTGCAGGTACTCCACCATGAAAGGGTATATTTATGACATTACTGGTGCAGGACAACACAGGGAAAGGGTAGGAATGCGCTGTATTTATCCAATATGACATCGTTTTATCCTTTCCCCTTGTACTGGGGCAGTTTTGGCAGCCTAGCACCAACGCAGGCACCCTTGCATCACGGTAAAAGAGTACCTGTGCTGTAAGCTGAAATGTTGTTGTGCAGTGCACACACACAATCGTGATAGGCATTTTACTCTTTCTATGTGTGCTGCAGAAAGCTGCACACATAGAAAGAGGAAATAACAATGAGAAATAAACATATTTCTCCTTGTTACACCTCTCATGGGGAGGCATATTTTTGGGGCACATTGACAGATTTACCAGGTTTGGTAAATCTGTGATTGCGTCAAAAACCATGGGAGTTGCCTGGGAACGCCCGCCGACAATGACCATGGACGCCTCCCTTGTGTCGAGTAATGCAATGCAAAGATGTGAGCTGCGCTGCACTAGTCCATATTTTTCAGGCCATTCAAAGCCAGGCAGAGTAGCTTTGCATGGCTTCAAATATATGACTTAGAGGTTTGCTTCACGCATGTACAACTTTGCATGGTGCAAGCATGAAGCAAAGCTGACATAAATATGCCCCTAAATGTAGTGCAGCAGTGCTGAGAAGTGCAGGTTATTTTACCCTTTCAAATTAAAGAAGTGCTGGTACTCAGAACCGGACAGAACCTGCCCATTTAAAGCACTGGCTCACTGCATAAAAATACTTTCATAAAGGCCTGCTGTAATTGCAGACAAACATAATTTTAGAATAGCTGATCCAGGTGGAGGGTAGCGAGGGATACAGCCAACAATGTGTGGTGCGATTAAAAGGGTTCTGTCGGGAATGCTCTCATACTTCGAGTAAGTTGAAAGCGGGACACAGAGCTTAACTTGAATTTGAATGTTAGTAGCAGTGTCCAATCATTGGGCAATTGCCACTCAGCATCATCATATTCCTGGCAAAAGGATGTAATAAATGCAAGATCACAGTACTGACCCCTGTCATACAACATTAAAAAGTTGCATTCAGGTGCAAGCGGGCAGGTATCCGACTGATAAAATTGGGCCTCCATGAAAGGCAGTGCAATGATGCATCTACGACAAATAGATTTGGGGCCTGATTATGAGTTTTGGTGGTGCAGGAGTGGGAGGTACGCCACCGTCAACTCTCCCAAACCGCCAAGACTCGCTGCCGCCCGCCTGCCAGATTATGAGTGTTTCTCGTGTCTGGCTGCCTTTTCTTTGGTAGTCCCACAGTGGTGTCTCTGAAAATAGGCACCGTAATGGGAACACCAAAGCCAGTAGCTGCACGGCATGGACTGCAAAGTCCATGCTGTGCAGGTACTGGGGTGCAGGCACACAGGGGGTTACAACATGCGACCCCCTGCATGCACTCCAGGGCCCTGAGGCAACAGGGGGACCTTCAGGCAGCCTTTGTTTCCCCTCTGCTACGGTTTTCTTGGAGGAGGAACTGCCATGAAAACTATGGTGAAGAGAAAACTTGTAATATGCTTAGTGGGACCGTGGCGGTCCCGCCAATCATATTGCTGCCTCAGGTCTGCTGCGCCACCGCCAGGGATCTCATGATCCTTTGCCGTTGTGGAAGTCCAATAGCTGTCTGATGCCCAACTTGTAATGGTTAGACAACTGGTGTGGTGGTGGCTGGACCGCCACCGCAGCCCCACCGCGAGTCTGGCGGTCCTTGGACTACCAGACTCGTAATCAGCTCCGTGGTTGGAAAGGTGGAAATGAGCACTAAAACAGGATTAAACATTCATTAAAACTATGCAATAAACGATCGCTATGGTGCAAACAACAGAATATACATTTAATTAAAAGGGCGGAAATAAGTACCAAAACGAGATTAAACATACCTTAAAACTTTATAGTAAACAGTCGCAAGAATTGTGGCACTGATAAAGGTATTATGCGTATAAGCACTTTGGGTTGGTAGAATAAGCCATCTGGTAGATAAAAAGTAACTTAGGGGCATATTACCAAGGAGTGCGCTGGAAAACGCACAACGCACATTCCCGTATCGCCGGCTATCGCCGGATTTCATCGCTGTTTTAGCGCGCAATTATCAATGCGCATCAGGTAGGCGAATTGAAATCCGGCGATAGTCGGCGATATGGCACATTAGCGCATGAAAACAAACGTTATTTTCACACGCTAATGTGGGCCTTGATAACATGGGGGGGTGGATTCAGCTTTATGATCCACACCCCGATGTTATCAATGCCTAACGCCTGGTCAGAGCAGGCGTTGGGAGACCTGCGATAAACAAGTTTATCGCAGGTCTTTTCCTCCCAACGTCTGCCTTGGTAATATGGTGTTCACACCTCCAACCACATTTTTCATGTGGTTGGCGATGTTTATCGCCGGCATGCAAAGTGGGCTTGCGCCAGGCTTTCAAATGCCCTTGTTAATAGGGCTCTAGCAGTATCGTTGCTTTCTCGGCACAATTCGCCGAAAAACGGAGATACTTGCCCTTGGTAATTTGCCCCATAGTTATCTGCCTCAATGTGAGGTGCACAAATATACCTTAGCTTGCAGTGCCCCCGTTGCATCATGTCTCCCTGACTTTGTCGGTAACTGCAGGATGAAGAAATATTTCATGTACGGCTAGCATCATCTTACGGCATTTTGGGTCGTTTGTGGGCCCTGAAAGAACAGAAGCTATTTTTGTGCCTTTGAAACTGGACCCCGAAGTGAGACGCCGCTGGTGCGAGGGCAGGCAAGCAAGGAATGAGCGTGGGAGAGGAGGGAAATACGGTGAAAGGTAAAAATGCAGCGGCAACAAAATGTGCAAGATCAGTAAAATGTAGTGAAGCTGGGATAGTAAAAAGAAGTTGCAAGAATGAAATATAGACACAAGGTCACTAAACAAAGTAACATGAGCTCCCAGCTGGAGAAACAGACAAATGTGAAAGAAAAAACAGCCAGTGATAAGATAAGTGCTCGAAGAAGACTGATTACTCAGTGAGTTGGAGGCAACAAACAAGAATAAGTTAGGTTGCCACTGATTGAAAATTGAAAAATGCTTGGTAGGTCAAACCCGAGAAGAAACAGAAGGGAGACTGCAAAACCCCCTTTCCACTGCTGCTGGTGATGGGCGTGTCCATCGGCCTGAAGGATGCATGCACAGGGGTTGACACTGAAACATCTGAAGCAAGAGATCAGAGAATAAGACATGGCCACCTTGCTGGGAATATGGACACACAGGACCCGTAACACGTCATCAAAAGCCGACTCAGACTCCAGTCTGTGGTCAGTGGCGTAAAAAAGTTGAGGCGGCCCCATGCAAGGTGCGCTTTGAGGGCATACAAGTGGCCTGGCTCATAGCAGTGCAGCAGGTGCAGTGGCCGCAGGGCACATGGGTGTGAGGCAGTAACATAGCAAAACTTGAGGGGGCGCCCTGCAAAATACATAGGGGGGGCCCCATGCTCCAGAACCAGCCAGGAATCACAGCCCTCGTCTGTGCACAGTGCCGCAGGGGGCCCCTCTGGAGCTCAGGACCTCCCTGCACCTTGGGGGCCGCAGGGGCTATGGTTACTCCACTGGTGCGAGGGGACCACTACACTACGACCGTAGCTATATTTTTTGAACTGCAAAACCAGTGAACGGGGGACCTTTCCCTTGCTTGCATTAGGGCCCATGGCATCCTTGCTGCTACTCCACTGCCAGGGGCAGAAAGCGTTAAATGTTAAGGACATAGCGAATATGACTAAGGGATGTTAACTGGGTGTGACACTTACCACTGGTGTTGCAATAACATTACTTCATTCATGCAAAAAAAGCATTATGGTTCCATTCATATGCTGTGACTTGACATATCAGTTCTTTCTGCACAAGGATGTGTTGTGTTTATCATTTGAAACCCCACATTTATATTAATAAGCAAGTGTTGTGGCATGTATTTAATGAGGAGAAGGCTGGGCCACATGGTGAACTTTCATTCCAACAAGGGACGCTTCTGACCCTTCGTGTGTTGGTTGACCCGCTCTATCAGTCAGCGTTCTATACTAGCGGGAGCACACGATGCGATTTTGGTCCTACCTTGAGCTTTGCGTAAGTCAAGTTGTGGTATTTATTAAATGAGACAGGCTGGGCACAGGATGAACTCTCTGTCACTTTATTCAAACAGGGCACACTCATGACCATTTGTGTGTTGGTTGACCCAATCTATCAGTCAGCGTTCTAACTGGAGCCAGTGGCGGCTCTTCCGCAATGGCTGAGGAGCGTTGCCCCACTGGCTCAGAGATAGCAGCTGAAAAATAAAATGTTATTTTACTATCATTTTATTTTTCAGCTGCTGGCTGAGCCAGCGTGTGCAGGGAGGAGCCGGGCCATGGGAGGGGGGAGGAGGAGTGGTATGTGCACTTTTAAGTGTGCATGTCAGTTTAGCCGGCAGTCATAGGCCAAACTGACATGCGCACTTAGATTTCTCCAACCCAGCTCTATTGCACAGCCGGGTCGGAGAAACAGCACAGACTCCCTGTGCCTGAGCAAGCGATAAACCAGCCCGCTCAGTCCAATCCCCAATCTATCAATCAGTGTTCAATACTAACTGGAGCACACAATGCGATTTTGGCCCTGCCTTGAGCTTTGCATGAGTCTGGAACTTTGTTTATTTATTTATTTATTTATTTTTAACATTTCTAAAGCGCTGCTTATACCCGTGGGCGTCTTGGCGCTGTAAACCAATTATTTGTAAATGTCTCTGAGCTGATTGACTATTGAGTGAACAGCCAGGTACTTTGCCCATACTTTGAGCTTTATATGAATTTGGGGAACATTCGGTAACCGATTTCCATGTTTCAAGCGTTACTTAGGCTTTCCGTTTAATCCTTTCTTGTCAATGTACGTCAAGGATTCTGAAGAGAGCACCCTTTGAGGCTCTTTACTCCTGTAAGGCTTGGTAAGGGACTTCTTCTCTTGCCTTTCACTGAAGAAGTGGTTTATTGGTTGACCACTGAATATGGGTCTTGCTTTCTTGGTTCCTGTCACACAGGATGTCTTGAATCTTTGGTGTGGTCCATCAGAAGGCTCCAGTGGATGATATGACTGACACATGTAGATCAAGGAGTCGAAACGGCATCGCCTTCAAAACCTACGCTTGGACTGCTAGCACCTGGTCTGGATATAACTCATGCCATTGACCAATGGCAAATGGAGCGTAGCCAAGTTGTTGGATGAAGAAATCGAAATATATCTCTGGGAGAACTGTTGTTTTTTAATATTAGCACTTTTTTCGCACTACACGAGCACTTTACCGCTATCACACTTTGTGTATGTTAAAAAAAGTATATTGTTTAAATGACTTGCACAACATCCCATTGAGCCTGGTGGTCATTTATTTAATCTATACGGTATGAAATAAGTTGGAGAAAAAGATTAATGCGCTCCTTGCAGTTATATAAATGTTATCTTAAATTATTCCAACAGAACCTCATGCGCTTATATTGATTATTGCAAAGGTTCTGAGGATCACAGGATTTTTCCCTATTAGCTCCAGCGGATGGATTTTTTGACCAGCGAAGCAAGTAGATGGTTTGGCCAGCAATGTGCTTAGATGGTTTGGCCAGCGAAGCGCTTAGAGGGTTTGGCTGGTGATGCGTGTAAATTGCTTGGCAGAGCGTAGGTGGTTTGGCCAGCTCTTACGGAGTTTCATAACCTTTCCCCATCTAAGTCCTCACCTGTTTCCGTTCTGCAAGTTACAGCTCTTTCTTCATTTTCCCACAGCCAACTGCCTCTGTTTATGGCTATCATATCTTTGAGATTTGACTGTTCTGCTCATGTCCTGTCTGGGCATTTTCTGCACTTGTGGTTTTGTGTTTTTACATCACATGATATAGATCAGGCAGCTGCTACAAGGCAGCTGCGGTGAGTCACCTATGGAGCTTATCTTCATGAAAAGGTCTGCCACGCACAGTTATGCGCAGGCACACCTGCAATTAAACAAATCCGATCCTATAAACAAACAGCACACAATTACAGAAGGGATTAGGTTACACCGCACGCTCTATTTCTCTTACTAGAGATTTTCGACAGTACTTTGGCAGCATTTGGCTGACTTGGGTGTCAACAGCAGGCAGATCAGTGCACCTATGTGCACTGGTGTCATGTGACTGAAATTGAGTTAAGGTGCCTGCAAGCAGCAGTGTTATAGAAAGCAACATGGTGTTGCATGAGAACACTGTGTGGGGACTGTGTACATAGAAATCTATTGACCAAAATGACATAGGTAAAGGAAGTGACATCATGCAGCCTTTGCCCACCTGTGACATTGGAGGGTTCACCCAAAAACCCCATCCTAAGTTGCCTTCTGTTTTCTTAGGAAGGTGGAAGAGGAAGGGCAAGAAGTGGAAACTACAGAAAGTTAACAGGGCTGGGCTGTGACTGCTGCCTTAGTAACTCCTGCAGCCAGGTATAGCAAGGGCAGTGCCTTGGGTACCAAAGAGCAAGATAGGAGTACCAGCTGCTACTCCTGGGCACCCTTTATTGACATCCACAGGGGTAAGCGTAGGAATCATACAGGGCGCCAGTGCCACAGGGCCACAGGACCTCTTAGGTTTGAGAGTGCTGCAGGTCTTCTCAAGGATGACTTCGACAAGGGCCAGGGTGGCGTGGAGATGAGACTCACTTGCCATTGAAGAACCATTTGTGAAATACGTCTAAAAGGGCGTTCCATGCACATATTTCAAAAGATAGTTCCTAAAAAGGGTGTAGGTTTTAGAACACCACATGTGATCTGAAAAGGAAGCTTAGAAAATGATACACTCCCGTGAAATCTGCTTCAGGACTCAATAGTATTATCAATTCACAGCAATAAATGCGCATGTTCCATAAACAAAGTGTGTGCCTGATAGAATACCAGGGCTAGGGCCTCCAAAGATGTCTGCTGCAAAGCAAGAGGGCCATATGATGCAATGGTAAGCATAACCATTGGTATGGAGAATATGGGATGTTCTGTTGTGACTCCCGATACCTCTAAATGACATGCCTGTTGCCATGTCCGCAGGCGCTGCAAGGCTGGATGGAAAGCAAAGTCCTTATGGGCAACAGACTAACATGTCCACCGCTCAAATTAATTTAATATTTCCCTATATTAATTCACAACTAATTCTTTTTGGGGCACAGAGTAGCGTGCTACCTGCCGAAAAGCGCTTCAACACCTCATCAGGGGTAGCAAGCGCTATGTAAATGCAAACCCTTCCTTCTTCTATCCCTCCACTATCCTTTTTCAATACAAATAACACACTTGCATTTCAATCGCTCAAATTAATTTCATATTCCCCTATACTAATATCACTACTAATCCTGTTTGAGTTCCGGAGTAGTATGTTACCCGCTGAAAAGCGCTTCAATGCCTCATCAAGGATAGGAAGCACTATATAAATGAAAACCCTTCCCTCTTCTATCCCTCCACTGTTCTTTTCAATCCAAATAACAGACTAACATTTCCACCGCTCAAGTTCATTGTATATTTACCAAGACTAATTCACCACTAATCCTTTTTGGATTCCGGAGTAGCATGCTACTCACAGAAAACGCGCTTAGATGCCTCGTCAGGGATAGTAAGCATTATAAATGCAATTACAATAGTCTGCGTATTTTGTCCTTACTGCTAGTATCCTGCTAGTCTACTGCTAGTATTTTTCTTTAATATAACAATCCCCCCAATCTGTTGTTCCCCTCGCCTATCCCTTGGCAAATTTCTACCTCACCCACAGCTCAGCCCTGAAGCGTGTTCCCCTCAAAAACCACTTTATATGCAAATGTATATGCTTTTGTAGTGACCATGTTTATCAGACCTCAATGGAACGTCTGTTTTTATTGTATTGTATGTACTGTGTTTTTAATCAACTCTTGGAATCTTGTTTAGGCACCTGTGAAGAGCTCTGATACCTCCCGGTCTAGCCAGCGCTATATAAAACCTGTCAAATAAAATAAATAAATAAATATCCAACTACTTGTTTAATCATCAGACAGTAGCAAACCCTCCACCCATATAAGCAATGCACATGTTGGTTCACGATTGGATGATATTTCGGGCGATGACCTCTAGAGGGCCTCAGGAATTGACTGGTAAATCAAGCTGCATGGTTTCTGTTTAGAAAGTAACACAATATATAAAGGTTACTTGTTTTTAATACTGCATTTGTTGCTGCACATTTACCATTTTGAACCGTTGCAAATACCAGGTGTTATTACTTCCCTGTTCCTTGGTACTCAACACATTTTGCTGTTGATCCTGGGTAAGAACCATGGATAAAAGATGTCTGCAGGTTTACAGGCACAAATCTCTCTCCCACACTGTCCTCCAGGGGACAGCTTAGAAGGCAAAGGAAATGTGGCCTGAGATGCAGAGGAAGGAACAGGAAGAGTAGAGCTTCCCAGGTAGTGCATCCATGGTTACGTCTTCTCTGGAGTCTGTGCCTCACTAAGAATAATAATGTTCCTACGGCTTGGTTCCCCTGTTACTTACCGGTAATCTTCATTACTCCGAGTCCTAGTCTTCCTCACCACAGTAATTACTAATGAGCATCCTGCTCCCACAGAAACTCCAAGCAAAAGTTAACTTACTAGTCTCCCTATCCCTCCAATATGGCCCCCAGTGGCACCCACCAATCACATAAAAGGATACAAGATCCACACCACGGCCTGTAAACCAAAGCCGTATACATGAAGCCACAACAAAGGGCCGGGAGGGAAGGGAAACTATACTGTGACGAGGAAGACTAGGACGCGGAGTAATGAAGATTACCGGTAAGTAACCGGGGCATTACCTCCTCGTCCGTCTTCCTCGCCACAGTAATTACTAATGAGCAGATACCAAAGCAATATCAGCTTCATGGATAGGAAATACATCCCACACACGGAAGGCACCACAACAAAAAACATCAGCGACAACAAAGGATAGAGATACACCTCAAGAAATCACTGAGTACAGAACCAAAGGCAATGGCAACAGAAGCACCATCCTCAAGCCGGTAACGAGAAAAGAAGGCATGAGGGGAAGACCAAGTGGTAGACCAGCCAAACACCCATGGAAACAACCGTAAAGGCGGACCAAGAAACCGCAATAAACCAGAAGAATGCCCCCGAAACTAATGAGAGGGAACTACCAACTGAAACAGGCACCAAAAGGAGAGCCACACAAATCCACCGGTTGAGAGCGGAAGAGATGGCAACAGACCCCTACGGAGCAACTAAAATGACAAACAAGAGACCACCACAGAAAAAGCAGCCGTGCGAGACCAAGAATTCATCACAACACACAACCAAAATTGTGCAAAGGAGTCAACAGGAAGCAACACCCCTGCCGACAGACTAAGAAGAGCACAAGCAGGCATAAAAGAAGGAAGAGTACGCAAGAGCACCGAAACCTTCCAAACGTCAAAAACAGCAAGTCCCCATACTCCAACTGACCAATGGAACTCCGTGCAATGCACCAACACCAACGGAAGGTCCCACAGGGAGGAAATACCCCCAGGACAAGGGGGTAGAAGGTCCAGAGACACGAAAGACGAGCCCCCAAAAGGCCCCACAGACACAAAAGGGAGACCAAGAAAAAGCTCCACAGGTAGCCCCCTCCAAACATGGAGGGTAGAAAGGGCCAAGCCCAACCAACACCGACCCCCCACAAAAAAATATCCAGGACCCGATCAGGAGCCAAATCATAGTGCAGACCCTAATAGCAAAGGAGACCCAAAGCGTAGCGAAAGACAACAAAGCAGAGGGGCGCCCCCACAGCGGAACAAGGCCCGCAATTCCAAATGAACAATCATCCAGGAACAGGGAACACTGCACAAGAGCCAACCCAGAAGGAACACGGACCGGAACACCGGAAGATGAACCGGAGGGTCCAACAAATGGAAATGAAAGGAACGGTAACGCCCAACCCGGACGCAACGCCGCCACCAACAACAGAGGAAACTACGGGGGCGAAGCCAACCCGGAACCACCAGAGGTACCAAAGCCCCAACTCACCCAAACCCCAGCACAAGTGCCGGATGTAGGGGAACCAGAGGAAGACGGACACCAGGCCCCTCGGCCACTGAAAGGACATCGCATCCACCTCCAAGCCCACGAAAAAGGCATAAAAGAGGAGAAACAACGGAACGTGCCAAGGACCGAAGAAGCAAACAAGTCCAACATCCGATATTCAAAACACCACAACAACGGCAGGAATATCATCTGTAGCAGATAAAAAGACCCCACAGAGGGAAGATCCCACACAGACAGCCCGTCAACACACTCCCCTGGCTCAGGAGAGAAACCGCAGACAGTGAGGCCAACCATGACCCCGGCCTGGAAAAAAGAGTTGACAGAGGAAACTGAGGGAACGAACAACGTAACCCTCCCTACAGAGAGAAGCAGAACATGACAACATGAGAGTCCGCCCGGACACCAACACAGCGAACCGCCAGCAAGGCTGGTAAACGTCCAGCGACCCAACTGAACAGCCTTCAGCCCCCTGCAACGGAGAAAAAGAAAGCAGAGCCACCGACCACCAGTCCGCATCAAAGAGTCATCCAGAAAAGTCCCCCAAGGCCACAGACAGACACGCGCAGTGACTGTCCGAGAGGGAACAAAGAGAAACGGACGACATCGGAACAGATGACCGACATCCAGCCACCAACACAGAACCACCCTCACCAAGGCAGGCACAGGAACCCCCAGATCATAATCCAGACCATAGGGGCATCGATGAGAAAAACAAGGTAACTCATCATACGAGGCAAGGCACTTTCACCAGCAAGCAGGCGGACAGAATACCCGGACCCCCAACCAAAGTCACACTGGAGGGCAAGTCCCGGACACCAGGGACCGAAAACAGACTCCAGAGGCAAAGCCAGTGTATGATGCCCGAACACCAAACCCAACAGCCTCCCAAGTGAGCCCCAATGTTCATCCGATCCAGAGAAGGAATCAGGAAGCAAGAGCAACAGTGACCCATGAGGACCAGGCAACCCTCATGGACATGGAGCGTTGCCTCAGAGAAAAAAGAAGCAGATTCAACCAAACAACCAGGTAAGGAAGAACACAATCCCCCTCCCATGAAAAAGCCCACCAGAGGAGCCAGAACCGCAGCAAAGACACGAGGGGAGGAACACATGCCAAAAGGCAAATCAATATTAGAAGTCAAAAGGACAGGGGTATGGAGAGAAGCATCCCGCAAACCGAAGGAATCCAGAAGCCCAATGAATGAGCAGAGGCAGGAACACCTCCAAGGACACCAACTGGCATGTGACAGAACCAAAACTTCAATCTAACCAAGGCACCGGACATAGGCCTCCGTGAGACATCCCACCATCCACATCAGAAACCAGGGTCAATCCAACATGGACTTGGGAAACAATAGGAAGGAACGGATGCGTGGAAGAATAACCCCAAGATCCAACCCCAGCATAAAAAGACCATGCAGGTTCACAACTTCCTCCCTCACCGTGACACGGGAAGGACCCGGAACACAGCTGGCCCTCACAGGAGGGGGAAGCGATTCCCGAACAAGCAAGGCAGCTGCCACCGCAGGACCCAACAGCTGCTGAAACAACGCAAGGCAAGGGACTGAGTCCAGAGAACAAGAAGAACCCTCCGCGGCCGTGGAAAAAGAATGACCAGCAACACCACCCCAAAAGCGTACCATCACCATGGAAACCAGTGAAAAGAGCCCCAGTCCGGGAGCAGCACGTTGCAGGCATGTCACCGCATGATCCCAAGAAGCGCAGCAATTAAAGGATATGGTAACGGAGCACGTCAAAACGATTCGACATCAAACAGCTCTGCGACATACAAAGCAGAAGTCCAAACTGTGACGAAACCCGGGATAGAACCAGGGACCTACAAACCCACAGTCAAACTCCCTCCCATGCGGGCAAAACAGGGAGGCCCGAAAGCAGGGAACATCAAGTCCGCTAAAGCAGGACACAGTAACATGCAAAATGAGAGGGGCAGTCAGGAGAAGAGAACACGGACATGACCCACCAGCATGACCTGGAGGGAAGCCAACAACATACGAGTATGCAGAAGCACAAGTGGAGGGAAACACCAAACCCTACAAGCACCCGCAAGGCAAGCACTACATAAATACATGCAGTATCAGAAGCGGACACAAACCGCGAGCGAAAGCAGCCCCCCCCACACTTGCCCGCCTTAAAAAATGACCAACAGCAGGAAACCAAATGCCGTGGCCACAAACAGGAATGCGTGCAGGGAAACACACACAGGACTTACGAAAAATTACCACCTGGGGAAACCTTCACAGATTAGGAAGGAGTCGAACCCTGGTCCGTGAGGGCGGGCACCCCGGAAAACACGCCGGGACTGCCACAAGCACAATGGCGGCATCAGGAGGCACCAATAAACATGCCGAGTCCGCTAGAGCAGGACTCGGCAACACGAGTAAACAATATCAGGCCCCCAGATAAGACGCCGAGTCTGCAAAGCAAAGACTCGGTGTCAGTAGCAGAAACAGAACCAGCACTGAAATCAAGACCCAGCTAGTCCGCTAAAGCAGGACGGGGGAATATGCATAAAGTGCCCAACAAGGGGGGATAAAAACAGAACAAATGACACTGCATCCCCCCAAAACGGAGCTCAAGAGTCCGCTAAAGCAGGACCGCCGCCCCCCTACATCAAGGCACGTACCATAAGGAAAACGTCCCAGGTCGGCCATCGGCACGCCCATGAAAATCATGACAGAAGCCAGAGGCAGGACGACAACCCTCCGGATTGTTTGAGGGGAAATACCCACATACGAACAAGCATGCCAAGAAGTGACCTTATCAAGCACAACAACTCCACTAGCCGCCAGAAGGCTCGCAGTATACATCGCTCTAAACCACAGCAAGATGGTATGAAGCCACGCCCCCTCCCTGGCCGGCAAACGAGCCCACTGAGCCAGCCGATGGAGACGTGGAAGCGGACAACCACGAGGAAGAAGGAGCCCCCTTGCAACAGTAAGAAAAGAAGCAAGGCACGCCGAGTCCGCCAAAGCAGGACACAGCAGTACAGCCAAACTAAACATGCATGTGGGAGGGAGGGAACCGGCGAGGGAACCACCAGCCCTCACCCCCCCCTGCGTAGGCATGAAAACAGTGAAAAAACACTGAGTCCGCTAAAGCAGGACTCGGTAGTACAGTAAAAAAAACAAGCGTGTGGGAGGAAGGGAACCCGCATGAGACACACCAGCCCCCCCCCCCACCGAGGCACGAAAACAGGGAAAATACGCCGAGTCCGCAAAAACAGGACCCGGTAGCACAAATGTAAATGTAAATGTAAATGTATGTATACTTGTAAAGCGCACTATCACCTTTCAGGCATTCTGGCGCTGTATACCGCTGTGGAACCCTTCCTGGCTTTCCCTGTGAGATGCCCCCCTACTGGGCACCCCCAAGGTGAAGACAGGCATCCCAGCACTTTCGGGACCACAAACAAAAGAGACCAGCACAGCAATCCCCAGCATCCGCTAGAGCAGGACAGGGGAAAGCGCCCTAAGCGCCAACCAAGGGGGGAGTGAAACAGGCAATACAAGCGTGAAACCCAACTCCCCCCCCCCATCAGAATGGGGCCCAAGGGTCAGCTAAAGCAGGACCGCCGCCCCCAACTCACCTGTAGAACAGGAACATGAACAGCACTCTGAGTAGTGCAGAAACAAAAAAACAGGTTGAGGTGTGGATCTTGTATCCTTTTATGTGATTGGTGGTTGCCACTGGGGGCCATATTGGAGGGATAGGGAGACTAGTAAGTTAACTTTTGCTTGGAGTTTCTGTGGGAGCAGGATGCTCATTAGTAATTACTGTGGCGAGGAAGACGGACGAGGAGGTAATGGACTAGCTGGGGCTCAAGCACACACATGAAAGGGAAAATATCACCTGGTAGGATCAAGATTTATAGAAGAAACCAACAGGAAAACAACACACACACATATATATATATATTTATATTTTGTTCCTCCTTTTTTTCTCTTTCTGTGTTTTGCTGCTTGCTGATAAATATCATATATCAAAATTCAGCGCTGCTGTTTAAAGGCTTACCTGTAAACTATAAAGCATATCTAATAAAATCTGCAGCCTATCCAGCTTTCCAATCTATTAAAGTGTTGTGGCATTGTTTATTAAGGCATACACAGGTGGCACCCATCTCCTGTCTGAGGATAAGGACTTCCAGCTTCTCTGAGTTGAGCTTCAAGCAGCTGCCCTTCATCCAGGTTGCCACGTTCTTCATTCCTCCTTGGAAGCAGAGTCTGGTGTCCTCAGGATTTTTCGTGAGTGGTGGGATGAGCTGGGTGTTGTCGGCATAGGATACAATGCTGAGCACATGCTGTCTGACAATGGCGGCAAGGGGGGCCATGTAGATGTTGAAGAGCGTGGGGCTGAGTGATGATCCTTGGGGTACTCTGCAGTTGATATCGGTGGGTTAGGAGAGGAAGGGAGGGAGTTTGATCCTCTGGGTTCTGTCAGAGAGAAAGGATTGGATCTAGTCGGGGGTAGCTCCTTGTATCTCCGTGTCGTGGAATCTGGCTGCGAGCGTGCGATGTGAAACAGTGTCGAACACTGCGGAGAGGTCTAGGAGGATGAGGGCCGCAGTGTGTCCTTGGTCGAGTAGCAGGCGGATGTCGTCAGTGGCAGTGAGGAGGGCGGTCTCTGTGCTATGGTTGCTGCGGAATCCAGACTGGGAGGCATCCAGGATGGAGTTCTCTTCGATGAAGGTGGTCAGGTCGGCCTTTACGAGTCTCTCTGTGACTTTGGCCGTGAAGAGGAGGAGAGAGATGGGCCGGTAGTTTTTCAGGTCCTTTGGGTCGGCAGTCGGTTTCTTGAGGAGGGGTTTAACCTCTGCATGCTTCCAAACGTCTGGGAAGATGCTGCATCTGAAAGAGGTGTTGATGGTCTGTCCCAGTTCGGGTGAGATGGCGGCGGCAGCCCTGTGGAACATGTGTGGTGGGCAGGGGTCCATTGGGACTCCTGAGTGGGTTATCTTCATGGTAGCGGTGATGTGTTCGGCGGTGGCGGGGTCCCAGGTCATGATTTTTGGCTTATCGGCGGCAGTGGGGAGGGGGCTGGTGGTGTACGGCGTCTGTTCACAGAAGTAGAGGACCTTGATATTCAGATGGAAGTAGGAGCGGAGCTTGTCTCAGAGTTCCTGGGAAAGTGTGATGTCCGTGGCTTCGCTGGGGAGTTTTGTGAACTGCTGTATGACTTGGAACAGTTCCTTGGCGTTGGTCGCGTTGGTCTGGATTTTGTCTCATATGAAGGTCCTTTTAGTTTCTTTTATGCGCTGGTGGTATTCCTTCAGGGTACTCCTGTGGTTGTTCCGTACTTCTGTTGTTTTCTGGTTCCTACAGGTTTTCTCAAGGCGTCTGCAGGAGTGTCTGGCTTCTTGTAGTTCTGTGGTGAACCAGGCGGCCTTCAGAGGGCGTTGTTTGGCGGGGTTGTGGAGGGGTGCAAGCTTGTCGGCGCAGCAGGAAATCCAGCTGTGAAATTCTATTGATGCGGAGTTGGTGTTGGTCGTGGTGCTGGGGGGGTTTGGAGGAGGGGGGTGTTGAGGTGTTCCACTGTGACCTTGCTCCAGTTCTGTTGTGGAGGGCGGGGGCTTGGGTGTGGCGGAGGTGTTGAAGGTAAAATGGACACAGTGGTAGTCCATCCAGAGGGGGTGGGTGGTGTGGCTGAAGTGGATGTTTGTACCTCCAGCGCAGATGGGGTCGAGGGTGTGTCCAGCTCTTTTGGTCGGTGTGTTGACCAGCTGCTTCAGTCGGAGGTTTGCGAGGTTGTCGAGGAGAGTGGTGGTGTCAGGGTCGTTGCAGTTGTCTAGTTGGAAGTTCAGGTCCCCAAGTAGGATTCAGTCTGTGGAGGTGATGGTGTGGGGTGGGGTGAGGCAAGCTCAGCGATGGTAGTGGTGGGCTGGGTGTGAGGTCCTGGTGGTCTGTAGATGAGGGTGCTGCGTAGCGTGGTCCTGGGGCTGGGCTGGATCTGGAAGTGGAGGTGCTCAGTGTTGAAGTGGGGGTCATTCGTGCTGGATGTAGAGAGTTGGAGGGGGGATCTTGTGTACGATGATGAGTCCTCCCTCTGAGCGGTGGGGGCAGTACTTTCTCTGGATCTTGTAGCCGTCGGGGATGGCCGACGCGCTGTCGGGCCGGAGGAGGCATTGGTCCAGGTTTCCGTGAAGAAGGCGACGTTGGGCGAGAGGGTGTCAATCAGGTCCCATATTTGTATGGCGTGTCGGTAACGCGCATTGAGGAGGATGCATGTCAGGGTTTCAGAGGTGCGTTCATCAGGTGGCCGTTCAACGGTAGTGAGAGCTATGTCAGTGGTGAAGGATCTGCGGCCGGGTCTGCACAAGAAATGTCCATGGGTGGTGACCGGCGATGATCTGGCGCAGTCGGCGTGGCTTCCGGGATTGAGAGCGTGGAGGGTGGTTGAGTCATAGCGATGGGGTCTCGGAGAACCAGGGTTCCTTGCACTGGTCGCAGTCGGGTCGCGGATGGGCGCAGACGGGCTTGCCTTAGGCACGCCTTTGGCGCACCAGAGGCGCCCGCTGAATGCGTCCGATGCACGACCACACAGCGGTCGCCATTAAGTAGGGGAGGAGGCGGGACCAGGTAGGGAGGCGAGATTAGGGCCTGTGTCAGGGTGGGTAGGGCCGCTGGGGCAGCAGAGGTGGTAAAATGGGCTTAGCAGGAGAGTGAAGATGAAAAAGAACTCAGGGAGTCCAGCAGAGTTAAAAATGCAATATCAATCCCAAGTAAAAAACAAGTAAATAAAAATGAACACAAATGACACACAGCTGAAAGAAATCACCAGGATGCTGGGCGGGCTGCTGGCGCAAAACCTGACTGCGGGGGACTTGAGGCTGCGGCAGTGAGGTGAAGCTGCAGGGGAGAGTGCTGAACTGGACCCATGGTCTAGGTTTAACATCGCTCCCTGCAGCGGTCGTCATTAAGTAGGGGAGGGGACGGGACCAGGTAGGGAGGCGGGAGCGGTGACTGTGTCAAGGTGGGAATGGTCGAATGGGCAGCAGCGGCGGTAAAACGGGCTTGGCAGGCGAGTGAAGATGACAAAGAACTCAGGGAGTCCGGCAGAGTTAAAAATGCAATATCAATCCCAAGTAAAACACAAGTAAATACAAATGAATACAAATGAACCCAAATGACACACATCTGAAAGAAATCACCAGGATGCTGGGCGGACTGCTGGCGTGCACCCACATTGTTCAATTTCTATTTTGAACCACTGGGAAATCTCCTAAGTAAATCTGGGATAAACTATCATCTCTATGCAGATGACACTCAAATCTACCTCAAGGTTGCCTCCACTCACGATCTCGCCACCCTAAGCTCTACTTTCGATTCCATTCAAAACTGGATGTCAACTCATCAACTGATTCTGAATCCCTCCAAAACTGAATTCCTCCTCCTCTCCTCCTCACTTTCTCCTCCCCCGGTTTAATCATGGATGGATCAGATGAATCTACTTAACAATAAACCCATCATTGTCGACAGCGCAAAATCCCTTGGTGTCATACTTGACAAAAAACTCAATCTAATCTCCCACATCAATTCCATTGCAAAGTCTGCTCGATACCAACTGCGCCTTCTTTGGGGAATTTGTCGCTTTTTCCCGGAGCAAGACCTTAAAACCCTGGTGCAATCGCTGGTCCTCTCCAGACTGGACTACTGCAATTCTCTTCGGACTGGCCGCCTCCCCAAATCCCAACAGTCCACCCTTAAATCTGTTCTCCATTCAGCAGCTCGTTTCATTTATGGGGCCAAAAGAAGCGACCACATCACACCGATGTTATCCACCCTCCGCTGGTTTCCCATCGAGGCTAGAGCTATCTACAAGACGGCCTGTATCACCCACAAAGCCTTGCACTCCTCCTCTCCTCGCTACCTGGCGAATAAACTGAAACTCTCTGGAGGCTCTAGACCATCTCGTAATGCAGAAAATGTACTGCTTGAACCTCCCACTTTCAAGAAGGAAAGATCGATGGCCCAATCCTTTTCAGGCAACGCAGTGAGAATCTGGAACTCACTTCCGCCTCTGCTCCGGACCACCACCTCCACCCAGGCCTTCAAATCAGACCTCAAAGTTCTCCTCCTTCAAAGACACCTCCAAATGTAATTCACGCCCTCTCTATTATCTGAAGGAAGACCTCCCATTATTGAAAATTCTATTCTCCTTGACTATGGAAGTGCCTTCCCAGTGTGTTCTTGTGGTTGGGGTGTTTGCCATTTATTGCAGTATTATCCTTGTACCTGTGTTTGGTACTCTTTTTTAACATGCACAGGGCACTTTTCTCTTGTAACACACTGTTTGCTACCTCTCACATTTTGTTTGCTTTAGATACTTGCACAAGTGCCACCATTACCCACGTAACGTTTGTTCTTGCGCTTGAGTGTCTAACATATATTGCAGTATTATACCTCTAAATGTACTTTGTTTTCTCTTGTAACCTGCACACCTGTCACTTTTTCCTCCTGTATTGCACCGTTTGCTACCTCTTGTATTTTGTTTGCTCACAATTGTTACTTTTGCCTCATGTAACTTAACGTTTGCTATTGTAATTTGCTCAGTTGTAATTTTCTCCTCATATATCATTACTGTTCCTATTGAGAAGCGCTCTGACGCCTTCAGGTAAAGTCCGCGCTATATAAAAACGCATACATAAATAAATAAATAAAAACTGCGGGGGACTCGAGGCTGCGGCAGTGAGGCGAAGCTGCATGGGAGAGTGCTGGCCTGGACCCACGTTCTAGGTTGAGTTTGGGACCCTCACATAAGCGCACCTCTATCTCGAGTCGTACAACCATTACTCATCTAGATTACTTTGGAGGGGTGGGGACAAAAGAACATGTAAAAAACTACAAACATGTCCACCAAATACCACTTTTGAATAAATTGCTCCTATTGGCTCTAATTGTGCTTAGCGCTAGACAGCCCCCACCCCCACCCACCTCGCCGGACACACACTCAACGCAGTCTTCTCATCCAGCACAGACATCGCCTTCAGCCACGCCACAGAGCTTCAATGGACGGACCACAGCTGCGTCCACTTCACCTTCAAAAGAACGACGACCCACCACCACCAGCAACAGGCTGCCCGCAGAAGCTGGAACAAGATCACAGCCGACCAGCTCGCCACCTCCCTGAGCCAGCACCCTCCTGCCAGCTCAGCGAACCCCAGCCAGGCCGCCAACAACCTCACGAAGTGGATCAGCAACTACGCGGACGAGCTCGCCCCGCTGAGGACCCCGCCCAGCAGACCCGGCAGCAAGAAAGCCCCATGGTTCACCGACGAACTCAAGAGCTCCAAGAAGAACTGCCGAGACCTCGAGAAAGTCTGGAGAAGGGAACCAACACCGGACAACATGACCACCTTCAAGCTTGCCACCCGGAAGCACCACCAGCTGATCCGCGCCACCAAGAAAACTGCATTCAAGGACCGGCTGGACAACAACGCACACAACTGCAAGGAACTCTTCAACATCGTGAAAGAGCTATCCAACCCCAGCGCAGGAAACAACGACATCACCCCATCGCAAGACCTCTGCAACTTCCTCACCTCATACTTCCACAACAAGATCGCGGTCATACACAACAGCTTCAACAACCAACCAACGCACACCACGACCGAACAACCACCCCCCACCACCACCCTCCACGCCTGGACTCCAATCAGCACCGAAGACACCATCCGCACGATGAACTCCATCCACTCCGGATCTCCGACCGACCCCTGCCCTCACCACGTCTTCAACAAGGCCGACGCTGTCATCGCACCCCACCTGCGAGACATCATCAACACATCCTTCGACACCGCCACCTTCCCTGAGAGCTGGAAGCACGCCGAACTCAGCGCTCTACTCAAGAAACCCACAGCGGACCCCACCGAACTCAAGAATTACCGCCCCATCTCGCTCCTCCCGTTTCCAGCCAAAGTCATCGAGAAGACAGTCAACAAGCAGCTGGCCGCCTTCCTGGAGATGAATGGATCCCTCGACCCCTCACAGTCTGGCTTCCGAGCCAACCACAGCACCGAGACCGCCCTCATCGCCGCCCCCGATGACATCCGAGCCCTGATGGACAACGGAGAAACAGCGGCCCCTTATCCTCCTAGACCTCTCCGCGGCATTCGACACTGTCTGCCACCGCACCCTAGTACAGCGCCTCAGCAACGTCGGAATCCAGGAGAAGGCTCTGGAATGGATCATCTCCTTCCTCGACGGAAGAACACAGAGAGTCCGCCTACCACCGTACAAGTCAGAGGCCACCGAAGTCATCTGCGGCGTCCCTCAAGGATCCTCGCTGAGCCCCACCCTCTTCAATGTCTATATGAGCCCCCTCGCGGCCATCGCACGCCAACACAACCTCAGCATAATCTCCTACGCCGACGACACCCAGCTGATCCTCTCCCTGACCAACGACCCCGCCGCCGCCAGAGCCAACCTGCACGAAGGGATGAAAGAGGTAGCCGAGTGGATGACGACCAGCCGCCTGAAACTGAACTCAGACAAGACGGAGGTCCTCATCCTGGGCTCCTCACCCTCCGCCTGGGACGACTCCTGGTGGCCTCCCGCCCTGGGCACCGCACCCAAACCGACAGACCACGCACGCAACCTGGGCTTCATCCTGGACTCCTCCCTCTCCATGACCAGGCAAGTCAACAACGTCTCCTCGGCGTGCTTCAACATCCTACGCATGCTACGGAAGATCTTCTGGTGGATCCCCACCGAGACCAGGAAGACCGTCACCCAGGCCCTCGTCACCAGTCGACTGGACTACGGCAACGCCCTCTACGCCGGTACCACCGCCAAGCTCCAGAAGAGACTCCAGCGGATCCAGAACGCCTCAGCCAGACTCATCCTCGACATCCCACGAACCAGCCACATCTCCGGATATCTGAGAGACCTGCATTGGCTCCCTGTCAACAAAAGAATCACCTTCCGCCTCCTCACCCACGCACAGAAAGCCCTACACGACCAAGGCCCGAGCTACCTCAACAACCGAATCAACTTCTACGCTCCCAAACGCCACCTCCGATCAGCCAACCACGCCCTCGCCGCCGTCCCCCGCATCTGAAGAGCGACTACAGGAGGAAGGTCCTTCTCCTACCTGGCCGCCAAGACCTGGAACTCCCTCCCGACCGACCTGCGCCTGACCCAAGACCACCTCTCCTTCAGGAAGAAGATGAAGACATGGCTGTTCGAGCAGTAGCGGCACCCCCCCTCACCCCAGCGCCTTGAGATCCTACGGGTAAGTAGTGCGCTCTATAAATGTCTTTGATTGATTGATTGACAGCGCATGCGCGGTGTTTTGCCCACACTTTGCACTGCTTTATGTAGTCTCAATAATCTGTATGGTTAATTACTGCTGCAACAACAATTTATTTATGCGTTTCTATAATACGTGTACTTTACCCGAAGATGTTAGAGCGCTTTACAATAGAACCAGTTATATTACATAAGGACTTCAGAGTACATGACTTACAACACTTATTACAATGTTACAACAGACTATCTCTACTAAAGTACAACACTATAGTATGTCATTTTAAAAAGAATCGTAGATTGACATAGGTAAAAGAACAGAAGGTAGCTGGGGCCACTGTACCGCACCATCTGTGAGTCCTACAAAATATATTCACTTGCTGCCCACCTCTAAGCGTTACCTACCAATTAACCCAACATAAAGGTAAGTTTTGTACATTAGAGAGGAAACACACAAAATAAAATATACACATTATCAGATTTGCAATGTTGATCCGAAGAAACCTTCTGATCAACGTTGCAAATGTGATTCTTTGTGTACTTTGCTTTGTGTTGTGTCTCTAATGTACAGAATTTACTTTGACATTATTTATTTGACATTATTTATTACTTTGAGTTATTTAGTTGTCAAGCAGTGACTCTTCACAAATCAAACACTGAAAATGTGATAGCCCGGCACTTCCACGTTTGTCAGTTTCTAAGTCGTAAGACGAGTGTAAAGGGGTCTTCAGGTTGCTTGCTGACTCCTGCTGCACTATTCAGGTAAGAGTGCTTGACGTCACGGGTGCACGTGGCACCTCTCTCTTCACCTGCACCGCCTTGGGTCTGAGCTGAGCCCGCATTAGCTAGGCCTTCTGCCTCCCTTGATTGACTCACAATGAAGCCGTCCTCCACAGAGCTCCGGGGCTGCACGGCGCTGGGCTGGCTTCCTGTGTATGCTTGGCAGAGACCAGAGCCTTGCAGAGGTCGGCGGCCGCCTCGAGAGGGAGCAGAGAGGGAAAGAGCCAACAGGACGGAGGGGAGCGTGGACAGGCTCCAAAGCTCCAAGCCGGAGAGATGAAAAGGGATAACTGAGGCGGCATTGATTCATGAGTGCCTTTTGCCCAGGAATGGCTGAGCCCAGGAAGAAGAAAAGACAGGCTGATAAAGCTATCTCCCTCCCAAGGGCGGTTGGGGAGGCTGGCCGCTTGAAGTGCACCACCTGGGCTCATAGACAATCACCCCATGCACACAGTATCTCGCGCTTTATCTTTATGTGACTTGGAAATGTGATTTCAAATCTTGCTGATCAATTCTGCTCTTTATATGTCTCCGCTTGGCAGGCTTCAGCAGTTCTTTTTCCTCTCATCTTCTTCCGCTCCCTTCATGTTGTTTTGGGACGCGGGGGAGGTCAGCTGCCCAACTCTCCCAGTAAATGGTCAATGCAGAGGGAACCATGCAATGCTGATGATTTCAGCTCTGCCTCCCCTTAGCAGGCTTCCAGCAGGGAGTGAGTCAGCAGGGATGTTGGCCTTCTCAAGGTGGCCGAGTTGTTCCTGGGAGTTGATATACATTGGGAATAGTCCAAAGTGGAATTAATAAGATTGCCCCTGACTGAAGTCTAGTGTGGTTTGTGAGTTCCAGTATGTAGTAGGCAGTGTTGTAATATTGTATGCTTTGCTGTTAATAATCATGGGGCTGATTCACAGAACTAACTTAAGACAAAATCCTAAACTTACTACTTTTGGTATTCACAGAACTTAGGATTTTGTCTTAAGTTTGTCTTAAGACAGATTTAAGACAGACTTAAGACAGACTTAAGTGTAGGATTTTGTCTTAAGCCTGTCTTAAGTCTGTTTTAAGACAAATTTAAGACAAAATCCTAACTTCTGTGAATACCAAAAGTAGTAAGTTTAGGATTTTGTCTTAAGTTAGTTCTGTGAATCGGGCCCTAGGTGTGTTATAAGCTTGTTGGTTAAGGTCAAGCTAAGATGCTTACACGATAACTCTGTTAATTGGCTTGCGCTTCGCCCAGCAATTTCATATTTATGTGAATTGTCTGGAGCTATTGGGTGGAGGTATGGATACTGATATCCATCCGATGGCTTTTTTGACTGTGTTGAGTGGGCGCTCTGAGTTTTGTTTCGACATGCTCTATTGCATGTTGGCGTGTGGTGATGTTGTGGGTAAAAGCTAGCGTGGTTACACTGTCATCCGAAAATGTGGTACGTTGTGCAGTGTTGGATATGTGGGAGGTAATCTGTCTAATATGTTTTGTTGAAAATAAATGAGTGCTGGTATTTAGTGATACGTGCTGTTGTCAGAAGATTCACAACCGACTACATGGCGTCTTTGCATTGTGTTTTTTGTTAGTACAGAGTCCATACACAAAGAAATATAATATGCATATTATCAGGAATTGTTACGTGTTTAGTTAATAATTTCTTATATAACTTCATCAATACACAATAGCAGAAAGCTGCATCATAATTACTATTGCTATATTTTACATTTCAGGTGGTCACAATAATTGGAAATTTAAGATCATTATATAAAAAAATGAAATGTTCTCAATAATTTAATTTAGTAATTATTAATTCTACATATACTTTCGTATTAGACTTTTATTCTTTTTCATCACTGATAAAGTGACATTTGGTCGCAAAACACGCTAGATGAATTTATTATTTTGATGGATCAATAAAGGCATTGAAGAGACACAAGTAGGAAGATTTGTAGTTGAGAATTATTAACTGGTTGGAATTTCCTATACTGGATGAAGCGTGCTAATAAACTCAGGCCCTCCTTTATGAAAAGTGACGCATCGCTGCGAGAAAACAGAGATGCGTCACTTTATTTACAGCATGACACATCATGTCACAAGGAGTTACAAATCCGTTAGTATTTCTGACGTATCTGTAGGCGCAAAAATGAAGCATTGCTGGAGTGTGTCACAAAAGTGACGACTCCAGCAATAGGTCATTACACATGGGCAAGTCCCATGTTAAATGTGCATGTGTCAATCTTACACCTGCCATGAGGCAGGCGTAAATATATTGACGCATTTGTGTCCCAGAAGTGGCGCAGTAAAATCTTATTGATTTCACTGCGTCACTTGTACGACCCTTTCTTGCGTCGGAACGCCCTCCCTGCATACATTATATCTGGCACAGATATAATGTGGCGCAGTGGTTTACAAAGTGACGCATCTACCACTTTGTAAATATGGCACAACAAGGCACATTTTTTGCGCCGCTGGTGCGTCACAAAAAGTGACGCACCGGCAGCACAAAAGTGACGCAAGGGCTCATAAATAACCCCCTCAATATTTTTGTTACGGAATGAAGAGTACAGCTCTTCTCAATTTCTTTATTTTTGTTTTTAATAACATATATATCCTATCGCTGTGGGGCAGAAAAGGTCAGTCCCAGTGCCAGTCCTGCACAGCGGAGCACTGTTTCCTATAATAGTTGGGCCTGTAGGCACGTAAGCTTGCGATTTGGTGATAAGATAGCGTCATGGGGAGGTTGTGATGGAGATTTGAAGGATTCTAAAACGTGAGGTCTCTACATGAGCAAATGAGGGATATCATAGGGCGGTTCGGTTTTTAAACATGGCAGATGCAGCAGCCCGAGAGCAAATCCCAAATAGGCTTTCAGCCTGGAGGAAGATGGGCCCTGGATTGAGGAAAGAGTAACTGTCTCTCCTTAAAGCCTGCTTATGGGGTTGCAGGTGTTTGCTGGAACCGGGGAACTGTCGAGATCATGAATGGTCATCTGGGTGCAGTGAACCTTACAAATATGCACCGTCTAACCTGTAGTGCAACAGTTTTTGCTCTTACATGGGTAGAAGGCTTTTCCCAACATTTGAATGTGCATTAATGAAGAACCCTGTGACCCAGTAAGGAAAAAGCAAGTTCTCACTGCATCTCTGACACTCAACAAAGGAAGCCAGCCCAAAAAGCATGGTTGACTGCTTCGATGCGCTGGCTAGAGGAGTAAGAAGCCTGGCTCTAGTTTCTAGAGCTGAAAGGGGTGCAGAGGCCAGAAGCTCACCACAGTCCCAGGGCGGTGACCTCCATGCAGATAGCAGCATTTTCTCGAATGATGCTTCAAGAGGCCCAAAGTCCCTGGCCTGCGGACACAATTCACTCTGGAGTCTCAGTGGTAACCTTGATACTCATCAGCTAATCCACCCTGAGGACAGACACTCAGGCTAATGTGTTCCAAGGTCACCACATGGAGGGCAAGGTCATGGGTGGGGTATCCTGTGTGATATCAGGGAGCTGCCCAATGTTATGGATCCATCTGGCCCTTATGACCTGAAGTGGATAATACTGTTAAAACAACAAGAGAGCAGGCTACATTACAAATCAGTACTGTGATACATGAATTTTGGACTGTCTGTTTAATGTGTGTTGTATTTGTGTGTAGGGTCTTTCGTGAATAGTACTGCTGCGAGGAGCATCGTTCTTGACTTCAAAATTGTATCGGGTAAGACAAAATCAGCACAACTCATTATCCCGATAGGTTGCGCAGTAGGAACTACCACACATATAAGAATAACACAGGCCACTTGTAATGAGGACCACAGATGGGACAGCTTTCAATTAGCTAAGACAATCATTGAGTATAGCCAGTAATATTTGACTGAGCTTTTCACCTGAGGAAAGAAAAGGTGGTCGATGTCTTGTGCTCTTGCTCATGTACTGTAATGGGATATAACCTTTCCATGGCTTCTATCTTGGAACCGTAAGTGCATGGATGAGTCCCAGTGGAGTGGATGTGGTTGCCAAGGGGCTCCAGGTTCAGCTGTGGTGGTTTCTGGCTAAGTAGGGAAATCCATATTTGTGCTTGGATTTTTTGCCTGTCTTGGATTACCACAATAAAGAATTTGAAAAAGAAACTCTGCAACAGTCCGGACTTCTTTCTTATTACAAGACTTTGCACTCTTATATATATTGAGACCAATAGAGACTGCTAAAGAACACTTCATAGATGGGCGCTGACTCCATATTGTTCATTGCATTTTTTGGGCTTTGCCCTTGAAGGAACAGACGGGGTTGTGTTCCTTGGATTCATAAGCACCATCGTCATAACTCTCAAGTCACAGGTGACAGTAGGTGCTGTTTTTCTGCCTCAACCCTTGCCTTTTGAAATTGGTTTCTGGGGACCATCACAGAACATCCTCTAGAGCCTTCAGCCGGAGAGTCCGCCTTGGAGCATGATGGTGGATAGTTAGACTGGCCTCTGCCACAGTGCCGCTCTCTTACTGAATAAACTGGTGCATCTTGTTCTGTTTCTTCACACTTTGAGGCATATTTACAAGGAAGTGGCGGAGAGTGGCGTTAGCCTCCTTGGCTTAACGCCCATCCGCCACTTCTGAAACGCAGGGCTGCACCATATTTACAAGACTGCTGTGCAGTCCTACGTTTCCCCTTGCGCTGGTGCTAATTTAGCTGCCTAGTGCCACTGCAGGCACCTTTGCACCATAGTGCAAGGGGGCCTGCGTTAAGGGGATTGTTTCTGTGCAGGAAGGTGTTCCTTCCTCCAAATAAACAACCTGAAATGGCGTTTTTGAAACTTTTATGTGTGCTGCTTAAAGCAGCGCGCATAGAAGTTGCAAAACGTCATCTTTTAAAATTATTGTTTATATGTCCCTTCCTGCACATCAACAATCAATGGCGCTTTGCTGTTTCTCTGTGTGCTGCACAACGCAGCACACATGGAAACAGCAAAAAAGAGGAGAAATTAAACATTTCACTTCAATGCGCCAGGGTAAAACCAGGTTTTCCCTGGTTTTAATTTTGGCGTTGCCCCATATTTACGCCACACTTGTAAATATGGGCCAGTGTCAAAATCAATGGGTGGTGCAGTGGAACACCCACCACAACACCCATTGCCTCCCTTTTCCCGCTAAGTATAGCGTGTAAGAGTGCCTTATTCACAAGACAGCGTTATGCCAATTAAAGTGGCCTAACACCGCCTTGTGAATAAGGCAAAGCCCCTATCACCACAACAAAGTTGAGAAAAGTGACGTTGTGGTGGCGAAAGGGGTTTGTAAATATGCCCTTTAGTTCGTTCAGTGTCGTTCAGCTAGAAGAGGTTCTGTTGTAAATCTCCAGCATTGCACGCCAAGCGGGTATCTTGTTTGATTTTGGCTCTTGCTTGACATTTTGATTAGGCTCCCTTTAAGTTGTCCACCACGCTTACATCTCACTCTTGAACGTCCCTCTCTATTTTATGATTATTTTTCGTTTTTTCCCCCCAGTATTTTTTAAATTGATGAACCTGCTCTCTTCCAACTCCTGCTTTAATCTTTTATTCGTTTCTCTTTGTTCCAGTGTTTTTACTGTTTGGGCTTTTGTCCACTCCTTTCCTCTGTGGTGTTCAGTTATTCATTTTGAAGGCTGCATAGAAGAATTTGTGTGAATTTGTGTGTGTCCAGACCTTTAGGCCCAAGTGTCTTGGGCGTAAAAGTGCACTTTAAATCCTTTCCTTCACTGGGTCATGTTATGAAAGGACAGGGTGTTTCTGTGATGTTTATTGTCTGCAGGGCGTCTGACTAAAAGATGCAGAAAATCAAGACTTTCATGGGTACCAACGGCAGGTGGAATACTGGCATCATTCAAGGTGGCAGGAGCATCTTCATCGCAGTGCCTAATTTGCAAAAATAGATATGCCAGGGTCCTCTTAAGGAGGCCACATCGGCTTGCACCGCCCATTGCTGCTGTCAGCACTGCCATTAAGGGGAACAACACAACTACTAACCATCACACACATACAAGTGTGACAATTCTGACTCTTCCAGACCCCCGAAGCTTAAGAATGGCTTTGGGAGCAGGTATTGGTCATGTTTAAAGTGCACTGAATTAATAAACAACTCTTGTTATGCTTGTCTCTAAATGAGACAAAGATCACCACGATGCAGCAGTCTGTCATAAGTGCTGGTGTTGACAATTAAGTGCTGGTGCTGGGCACCGGAAACCACCTGCTCAATTTAAGCACTGCTTTTTCATATTGCATGAGAATGGCCTTTGAGGGTCTTTCTGGAAAGGTGCTTGCAGATATGTTTAGACAACTCACACCATCGGTGTATTTTTAAGACTTGCCTATGTTAGCTGTTAGTCACAGACCTCATGTCACCAATACACACATACCAAATTACATACAAAAACACATGCATGCAGTACAAGAAAAGTGGGCTTTGGTCAGTCTCCTTCAACCATTGGCTGTTTACATTGTTTAAAAGATACAATTGGCTGTGTGGGATGTTGCAAAAGTCTTGGAATTTCTCCTTTGGTAACATGTGAGTTTAAATAGTCCACGCTGTAACCTCTCCAGAAGGTCTAACACCCTAATCCCAACCTCTCCAAACCCCAAATACCCCACCATCCCAGAGCAGTATGATGCCCCTGCTGACTCCCTCTTTTCCATCGTAACTGGGACAGCATGCTCATAGTTTGCTTTTGCCCATGTTTGTTTTTCTTTGCAGGACCTACGCACGTGGTCCCATTAATATGTATGATTACTTAAGTACAATAAATGTATAAATGTATGTACTTATTCTGTATGTGGTCATAGCAAATGCCCTATTATTTTATTTTTGAAGTGTTTATTGAAATATACTTGAAAGGTCATATAAATTAATAAGATCTCATCTCTGTAAGACATTGAAAATTAAGTTGTTTAGACCTCAAATTGTGACTATCTTGCCAACAAAACACAAGTGGGGGAACGTGTTTAGGTATTACCCCACAGCACCCTCCTGTGAGACTAAAATACACAAATGTCAGATTCTAGCAAAGCTGGCAAGGAGTCAATATGAGAACAAATGATTCTGATCTGTTCAAGAGATGCTGCATCCATTGTAGGTACAATTTGTTATTATTAGACCCGGACACCCTTCTAAGATGGGCACGTAAAGTGGACGCTCACAATCCTAGTCCTCCTTTTATGCGTGCTGGTCCATAGTTCAGTCGCTGCATGGTGATATGTGGTTCCACCCTGGTCGCCGGTGTTGTCAGAAGTGGGCTCCCAGCTTGCTGGTGATAGAATGCATCTCGATGATATCCTTGTGGGGGTTTCCTGGTTTGGAGGAGGGGTTTGGAGGGCCAGGCCCCATACCTTGCCCGAAGGATGACGGAATCGCCCTACTTTTCCACTACCAGGAGGAACTGACACTGCCTGCTCTGGGACTGCTTCTGCATTGTCTGGCTGCATTGCCTCTGCGTAGTGTCCTTCAACCTCGAGCTGGGCCAGAGAGTGGAGCTTAGTATGTGTTGTGAGATTTTGGGGATGAGGGAAGTGGTGGTAGTGCTCTAAAATTGGGAGGTGCCTTATGAATGTATAAAAGTATCTGGTTGTATCATTCCCCTTTAGAGAAAAATACATGTCTGCCACTTATATACTGCTCTCCCAACCCTGCCTGTTCTTGAATCCAGCTTTAATTTTGCAATCTTGTCACCTAAGTGGATTATGTTTTAAATTGTCCGCAACGCACTGGGCTACTTACGTGATTTCTCTTGCCTGGTTTCAAGCGCCCCGGTCCACCGCAGCCCCAAGGCTGTTTGTTGTGGAGGGCAAATTGAAACAGACTGCCTGAAACCCACTTCCAGCTGCACACTTATTGTCGCGATCTTGGGTGTCGGACTAGTGGTTTTGCACTGCCTGTCAACTATTTAAGTTAGATATGGTGCGCGAGCGAAGCGGACGAGCGCAGCGCGCGAGCCGAAGGCAAGCCCGTCGGCACCCGTTCGCGACAGTACGTCGGCTCTCGCCAGAAATGTTGGCCACGGCGTCTCTGAAGTTCGTATCTTTTCTCAGAAAGTTCTACCGGCTTTAAATCCCATAGCTAATCGGTGTAAAGCCTCCCCACTTCACCCCTTGACTGGGCCTATTAGCTGCTCATGCTGTAGTTTTGTGCTTCCTACTCCCCTACCCCTTTCGCTACCTTATACCACTACTATTTCTCAGCAACGGCTGAAAATTTTGCAGCTCAATGTAAGGTCATTAGTTAAACACCATGCTGAAATCTTTGACCTCATTACTGATGAAACTCCGGATATATTCTTTTTAACGGAGACGTGGCTTAATGAGGAAACAATGACTGAGCCTAACTTAGCTCTGCCATCGGAGTATTCCATCTGCATGCTAAAGAGGGAGACGAGGGGGGGGCGGTATTGCGATGATTTTTAAATCTTGCTACTCCTGTTTCTTTATTAAGGAAGTAGTGGAGGGCTGTGAATGTGCTCGTTTCAGTATTAGTGTGAGCACTCACTTGACTCTCTCAGTGATTTTGGTATACAGGCCACCAGGGTCTGCCATTGGTTTTATACATTCTTTTCCGGAACGGGTGCTCGCTTGCAGTGGGGACTGCTAATTTTAGTATTTTTGGTGACCTGATTTGCATTTTGAGCTGATGCAAGACAACACCATCGGAAGCATGTTGGCAGACCTTACCGAATTTCAACTTAACCACTGGTCCCTAGTCCCACGCATGTGGATGGCCATCTGCTAGACCCTATTTTCTCTGACATTGAGTCTGCTACGGTGGCGACCCCTATTCCCGTGAGCTGGTCAGACCATTTGTTGGTAGAAATGTCCTTCCCTATATCAGAGCAACTTTACAAGGCCGCTCCTCGACCTGCTTTTAAATGCCCTTGGCGGATATTGAGTCTAGAGGATTTTCATGCACTCTTGAGTGCGGACCCTCTGGGTCCTTTAAATAATGCTGAGTTAGGCTATGAGATGTTTTGTGACTGGACCAGCCGGGCGTTGGATTCTCTTATTCCGTTGCGCTGGTGCAAGGGTTGCACCCATGAGTCTAGTCCTTGGTATAACAATGCCCTTTCCATGTTGAGGAAGGCTTGCAAAAGAACAAAACATGTATGGAGGAAAGAGTATGACCCTAGAATAAAATCACAATACCTGGCCGAACTTAAATCGTGTCATAGAGCTGTTTGTAAAGCTCGGGCGGCCTATTACACCAATGAGATTAAGCTCAGCTCTAACCCTGCTAAATGTGTCTTCAAGATTTTAAAAGCTCTCAGAGTCAGGAAAAATATGTTGTGTGCAATAACTTTGGAATTGCAGTGTGAAGAACTGGCCTCCTTCTTCGTGGAAAAGGTGCATGCTAATTATTGGTCTTTTCCTGCTACGACCTCTCCCGTTAGACTGATTCCCTCAAGACCAGGCCTGAGCTCTAGTCTCATGGTTATCCCTGAGATTTCTCAAGAGGAGCTGATTAGATTAAGCACGAAAATTAAATCAGGCTCCCCAACAGACCCTTCAAAACCTGCTCTTTTTAAAGAGTCTCTTCCGCTTTTCTTAGCCCCTCTTTGTCAGATAATTAACTCTTCCTTTTCCTCTGCCATGGTGCCGACATGGTGGAAACAGGCATGGGTGTCCCCCATCCTTAAGAAACCAGCGTTGGACCCGGCCAAACCTGAAAACTTTAGTCCCATATCTCTCCTTCCTTGGGTGGCGAAAGTGACAGAGTCACATGTTAACACCATACTAACTAACTTTTCGCACTCCAATGACATTCTGGATAGGTCGCAAAATGGCTTCCGTTCCATCCACAGTACCGAGACTGCTCTTCTGGCCATGACTGAGCATCTGCGGACCATTCTTGATGCAGGTCAGACGGCGGCACTGATCCTGTTGGACCTTAGTGCCGCCTTTGACACGGTCTCACATGGCATATTGATACAACGTCTAGAAGATGCAGGTATTTCAGGCCTGGCTTTGGAATGGTTCAGATCCTTTCTGTTCGGAAGATTTTTCGAGTCACTGCCCCCCCTTTTCTATCTCAGGCGCACTCAATCGAACATGGGGTGCCTCAGGGCTCTGCTCTGAGTCCCACATTATTCAACTTGTATATCTAGCCACTAGCTGCGGTTGCCAGGTGTTGTACATTGATTCTTCATGTAATATGGTTGTCATTTGTCTTAGTCCTTTCTTTGTGTTTTCCTGTTCTCTGTCTACCACAATGCTTATGTGTGTTCTGACTTCTACCTGGAGAATTCCACTAGTGTCAGTTGGTGGTCTGGTCAGCTGGCGAGGTTGTGTTCTCAGCTGTGTCCTACATTAAATCTACATGTAATCAACTAGAAGTATCCTGTCATCATTTACCATCCTGTTTACAACACCAGGCAGTGAGACCTTTCCATTGTCTCATATGCGGACGACACGCAGCTGGTGGTGGCATTGACTGAAGGTTCCACCATAAACGCCTCTAGGTTCAGAGATGGCCTGACAGCCGTGGCGGAATGGATGGCTTCCAACTACCTTCAGTTAAATGCAAGTAAAACTAAGGTTTTGTTAGTTGGTAGGAATGAGAACCTGTGGGGTGAACATTGGTGGCCGACGGCGTTAGGCAAGACTCCCAAACCTAAGGAGGAGGTTAAGAACTTGGGGGTGTGGATGGACTCCTCCCTCAGTTTTCGGATCCATAACAAAAAAGTTGCTAGTACATGTTTCGGTCTCTTGCAAGGTCTTAAACCTCTTCTAAAGTTTTTTGAACCCTCAACGCGTCAGCTGATTGTCCAGTCAACTATTTTATCTCATTTGGACTACGTTAGCCCTTTGCTTGTGGGGGCTAATCCAGCTGAGATTGCTAGACTGCAACGTATCCAAACCTCAGCGGCTAGAACCTTGTTGGTGCTTCCTCGGTTCTGTCCCATTACCGACACCATTTGGAAACTCCACTGGCTCCCTATAGCGGAGCGAATCAAGTTCAAAACTTTATGTCTTTGTTTTAAGATACTGAAACTTGCTTCGCCCATGCTGCTTTGCAGTTTGCTGATCCCGTATGTTCAATCTCGATCGCTGCGCTCCTTCGGGCAGCACCTGGTCACGGTTCCCTGTGTGAAGCGCTGTAGAGCAGAAGGACATTCTTTCCGTTGTTTGGTTGACAAACTATGGAACTCCCTGCCAGTTCAGATTTGTGTCTGGAGGGTCTGTCGAACTTCAGGAGAGCTATTAAAACCTATCTCTTCCCATCACAGCAGTTTTTTCCGCCATCTGTTCTGTAATGGAGTCCCTCTGAGTGGCATTCAGGATTAGACTCTGCTGGGGCAGCCGTGCGCTATACAAGCACAGTTAACATAACATAATTAACATATGGACATATGTTACTTCCTGGGACATCATTAAGATAAAAAAGTGTGTAATGTCACTTCTACCCTTAATCTTCCCGGGAAGTGTGTCATATGATTTAACCCTGATTACATCACAATAAATAACTTACGTTTCATAATAACGGCATGGTTAATATCACACTCCCATATCTATTTTAAATACCCCCATTTTAGGGTGCTCACGTGCGATGCCAGGGGAACATTACTTATTTCTCTTTGTTGTTCATGAAAAATGTGGTGTTCATTTGAACAGTATATAGTGCTGATGGAGCAAGGATTCGCACGTAAAGCGACTTGCCCTCATTTATGAACCTCGTTAACTTGTAATAGTATTAATCAATCCTGTTTGTCATTAATATTTCACTTTTACAGTACACGCAGGTGTCCCAGAGACGCTTGCCTATGTGTCTATTAATCCTAATCATGCTTGCATACTACAGAAGGGCCGCTTCGCAGAAATCCAGTCTGCGCATGCGTTGGTCATGCCCATGTGATGTAACGCACTCGCAGTTTTGGAGGGATATTTCGCTCATGCGCATTGTAGCTAATATGGCCGCTTGTCTCTAAACACGCTTTCTGCTTGCCCATGCCGCTTTGCATTTCAATCTATTTCTGCTTAACTCTTAACCGCTATAGTTATTATGAAGTAAGGGGTGCAGTGTAGATTATCATGGTGTACAGTGTGTTCATTTTTTCTGTGTTTCTAATTTATTTTCGCTTACTTTTCATGTACCGCGTATCTGGGGGCCTGGGAGTGGTGAGTCGCTCCATCTTTGAAACCAATTTCGACCCCGTCATGTGATGAGGGAGAAGTCAAACTGCGCAGAAGCAAAGCCCCGCCAGCTGGCTGCTGAGTCTGGGATGCTCATGAGAAAATGAACTGTGACCCGACAAGGAGAGCCGAGCTGTACCTGAACTCGAAACATATTGATACTTTTCTGTGTGCTCTATTGTCCTCTTCTACACGTATGCCTGGGAACAGGAATGTAAGGGGTGGGTACTGAAATATAAATATTAATTATGGGAACCCAGAATTTTAGGTGGTGACAATGACCTAACCACCTCTCCTGACCAATAGTAAGTTGGGACCCTGTCACTTGCAACATTTGTGGGTGGTCTAGGGACCCGAAAAGGGTATAACTAGCCTAGTTTTAGTTAGAGATATCTTCCGACTTGTCCGAATAGCTGACCTGTCACCGACCCCACGACTCTATAGGTGATTAATACAGAGAGCTGCGGAGCAATCTGTCCGAACTTTCCACAAACTCCAAGGGGTGGAAATAGTCTTAAGTGCTGGCGAAGCACTTTGCTGGGAGATTCGAGAACCCAATCGGGGTTACTGGCGGATTCCGTGCAGTGAGGGGGTAGCGCAGGCGTTGCATCCGAAGCTGCAGGTATTGGTCGTGCCATTTGGTGAGCCCAGTCCTGACCCAAAGTCCTGAGGGGTATCCTGTCCTGATTTCCCGTGAGCTGTACTTGCTCACCTACTGGCATCCTAAATCCTTGAGGGTCCTTGTCCTCGTCTTTCCTAAGCTGACCCGTGGCCAGGGTTAGTCCTCATTCCTGTCCTAGGTAAATATAATTGTGGGTGTTCGTTTACTATCCCTTTCCTTCCTGCTCTTTAATAAAGCCTCTATGCCCATGATATTCTCTCAGTTCTCTCTAATGTCGCATATGCAAACTGTTTATTAGTATGTTCCATTTTTCCCCTTCCTGTAGGGCATATTGAAACAGTTTTTGCTTGAAAAGTGTGATGAACATTATTGATGTTTGGGATCTAAGTTTAGGTTAATAGATAGACTAAGATTAGGATTTGAATCACTTATGGGTTTTTAGGAGTT
Organism: Lissotriton vulgaris; assembly: GCF_964263255.1. Classification (NCBI taxonomy): domain Eukaryota; kingdom Metazoa; phylum Chordata; class Amphibia; order Caudata; family Salamandridae; genus Lissotriton; species Lissotriton vulgaris. Next base: position 98,575 of record NW_028251434.1, read on the forward strand.
CACTGACTAATGTGCTTTAAACTTACCTACCCTAGTATAAGCCTGAAACTGAATAGCATGTTCCCTGTTACCCTTACCCAGTAGATTTTCCACTCGCCCTCAATGGTGCTTGCCCTTATCCATAGCTATATTATCGTTGTAATCTTGATCATTGGTGTTCTGATTTGCATCAGTCTAATTATCTTGTCACTTTGAATTTTACTTACTATATAAAAATCCTTAAAACCCCCCAGGTGTCTGTGGTCATTTTAAAGCTGTCAAAGTATTGTTGAATGTATAATGTTTTAGGAATATCTTATCTCCTGTCCTCTGATAGCTCCTGATCCGTCAGGAAAAATATATGCCTGTGGTAAGTCAGGTACCATGGTAATAGAGTTAAAGAAGACACATACAAGGTACTGATAGTGGTGTGTAAACTCACCTGACTCACAAATTAGTGTCACAATCACGTCATGGGCCCAAGTGCGTGAAAATCTGGTAAACACAGAGCTGGGCGACCTGCGCGCTCTATCAGTGCCACAACACAGAACAGCACTGGGAACCTAAATTATTTATACCAAAAGCTGATGTAGTAGTTCCCCTTGTGTGTACTGCAACGATACATTTATTGAAAAAACATAGGGAGAGGAAAGTAAAGGGTTTTAGAAAAACACTCTTTTTCTCTTCCCCGTCTCTATCGTTTCACTCTCTTCTGCTGTTTCTTTTTCTCCATTTGCCATCTCAGATATTATGTGTTTCAGGGAGTGCTTAATTTATGCCAGTGTTTCCCGGTGCTCGGCATCAGCACTTATTTCCGAACACACCCACCAGAGATTCCACCACACAGTAACGCTATGTGTCTATTTATTTTATTTTTTTGCACAATTCTTAATTAGACTGTTTTCTTGATTTAGTTGCTTAACAAAAAAGATAAAACTAGCATTTACATGTCATCCCTATAGTTTTCGGTGATTTGGAATGATTGTTAGTATGTAATGCTGACACTGGCAATCAACAAAAGTGGCAGGAGCTACGGCTGGTGCCAGCTGCAGTGGACAGCTGTGAAATACTTTGGGCTGTGGCACTTACTTTTTGACAAATTATGCACCGCTTTCAGGATCGCTAATGCTATGTATTCCATAACATTAGCTCAAATCGGAGGCTAGGATGTTCACCCAGGAGGCAGATCAGCCACAGTAAAAGGCTTTCTTTCAAAACCAAGAATGCCCTGTCCTTTTAAGGGTGGGGGGGTGAAAATGGGCATTGGGATGAAGGATTGTCAAATTAAATCAATCAAACTGCACTCTATTATGTGGCTGTGCTCGCTCATTTACTATGTAGCCTCTCCTTCCCGGTGTCCAGCCCGTACAGCCAGGTAACGGACTGGGGGCCTCATTTATGAAAAGTGACGCATCCGCAGCGCAAAACTGACGCAAGGCCTCATAAATGAGGCCCTGAGAGTTTAGGGTGCCTCCTATGTTTGCCCCAAGAGCAGCTGTTAAGAGCATCTCATCTATTTGGACCTTTTAGAGCCTGGAAAAGGCTAGGGCCAGAACCCTTGTCATGTCTCAGCCTCTTACATCTTCCCTTCACCTTTCTTGTTAGGTAACCTAAATGCATAACTTCCACAAATTACTTTTTGCAGACTCACTGCACTTTACTGTTTTTCAGGTCACTGCTGCCCTGGAGTCTGACCATTTACTACAGCTGAATATATGATACCTTCTTCTCTACTCCTGACAAACTCCTTCTAGCATGCTGTGATCACCTAGTAGCGCCTCCATGGTTTGTCTTCTTCGCTTCTAAGTGGACCCAGTTTTGTCCACCTGTGCCTCTGATGCCTCTGTGTTTGGGAAGACTCCATATAGTATTGCTAGTGCTTAATTTATAAAACAATAAATGCCAGGGCCCTCGTCAGGAGGCCACTCAGATTTCACCATCCATTTCCAACACACCTGCTAACCAACACACTCCTACAAGTGTGATCATCCAAACTAATGCTGGCCCCAAAGCTATAAGAATAGCTTGAGCGCCAGCTATTAGTCATTTTAATGTATATTGAATTCATATACAACTGTTGTTGTGCTCATCTCTAAATCAGACAAAAATCTCCACCATGTGGCAGACTGTCATAAGTGCTGGTGTTGAGAATTAAGTGTTGGTGCCCAGCACCGAAAAACACCACCTCAAATTAAGCACTGATTTATTACCTGACTACTTAACAGTGCCTCCAAGAGAGGGGCTTTGGTCATTCCTGTGTATTTGATTGTAGGATATTACACGCCCAGTGGACAACACCCATCCACATGAGTGGTGGCATCTATGTCTCAGTACAGACCACGCAGAGATGATATGTTTCGGTCACTGCGTCTGTTTTCACAATTCAACGATGCTGCAGCGCCTTTAGAACACTTCACCAAGTCTCATTCACCTCACTCAACAACATGTCTCTCACAGGCTATAATACAGCCAAAAGCCTTTACAACATTTGATCCAAGGGGTTGTCCAGGAATCCCATGCTTTGCATGTCTATAAGGGGTATGAAGCACTATATAAGTGCCAAAATGCAAGATGTCAGTCTGCTATAGTCCATGGATGAAAGTACCTGACTCCATGCAGATAGGTACATGCAACTAGAAAAATATTTCAATATAAAAAATATGGACCACTGAATCTGTTGTCTTCCTTACAAGAGTCCACAATCATAGCATATAGGGTGGGGTGAAATAAAACATGATCCAAAGAGACATTTACACTTGTAGGTTCAAATTACACATGTAAGTGCTTTGATTGCCAAGTGCAAATTCAATTTGTATTTTTAGAAGCTTTTTTTTTTGCAAGAGTTTTTAGTCTTCTCTGAGAGGATGTGCAATGAATGAAGGGGAGAGGAGCTCAAAGAAAGAGCCGCCTGATCTTGTCTCTGAATCGTTCATTGTGTTTTATTGCATTTAATGTGTTGGCCCAAACCATGGACCACAGAGCCCTTCTTTCTGCCCAGTTAACTTTCTTCCTGTGCCCAAAGCGGCCTGCGCCATCAGATGTTTCTTGGCCTTTCATAAAATATCCGTTTATAGGGGTTCCAAGGTTTTTCCAGCCCGCCAAAGCCTAATTTGCAGATGCTGATAAAAACAACAGCCTGTCTGGGAATGCACACATAACAGAAAGACATTTATTTTTTTATTACTAGCATGCCTGTTTTGGCCATGCCACGAAACTTGCAGTTCTGAAAAGCAAGCCTTCCTAGCGCTTAGAAATCCAACTGTACTAGGCAGTGCCGATTTGTCATTCATCCTATGTGGTGCTTTCATTATCAACAGACCTGCATTGAGGTTTAGGCTCACAAATGAAGAACATACATTTTTGTTATTTACAGTAAGCATCCGAAGTCTATTGCTGTTCCTGTCCAAGTACTACTCCCCCTTCCTTCTGTTTGATTTACTCCTTGAACAACCAGGAAAAACCTGCATGGAGTAAAATGATGGGTGACATATGGAATGGGGTGTCCTACTTAATAAATGCACATACAAATTCATATGCAGAGAGAAAGAACACCTGCTGTAAAGTCTGCATCAGGGCATAATGCCCATCACTGTCCATCTGCTCGTGAACAATGTTCACGTGTGTTCTGCCACTCATTTTAAGAAACATGCCAGCCGGGCAGGGGTGCGGCTATACCATGCCAGAGCAGTTCTCAAAATCCCAGCCTATCAGGAAACATTGCTGAGGCTCCAAAAACTCAGAGGAGCTCATTATGTCCGGGGACAACTCTGGGTGGCAGAGCTGTTTTTCCTCAAAGCACTTTACACACAACATAATCCATATGCAATTAGTATTACCCAATCAAAATTGGTACTCATTTTACCAACCACTGCTGGATAAAAAGCTGAGTCAACCTCGCCAATATTCAAACCTGCAACCTGCAGATCACACGCAGATGTCAACAGCTGGTGCTCCCCTCACTGAACCACATGACCAGCTCCCCTGAAGGGCCTGCACGTGCCTGGCATGGAAGGCGGTCTTAGGCACTGTGGTATTCCTCCTATTCTTCCTATGATTGATGTAGCATGTATCTTAGAATGTATTCATGTCATGGACAGAATGTTAAAGATGTAATAGAGTGATGTCGTGGCATTCTTGGTTTGTGTATATTTGCATGTAAGAAAGATCAGTACTCTGATCAACTGCTACTGCCTGCATCCTGATGTTGGATGGGATTCTTTAAGGAATAAACTTAAGAAGATTCAACTTTCCTGTGTCAAGTCATCATTCCAGGAATCTTCCAGGCACCGGCCTGGTCTCTGGTTGGTGGGATCAGATATATTAGATAGAGGGCTTAGGGCACTCTAACTAAGTCTTTTTACTCCTAAGAAATCTGAGAACGCTTGACTCAGGTTCTAGGCTCTGTGGAAGGAATATGACTCATTATATTGCATACCAATACCACGGGTGCCATTACAATGCGGGTATTACTAAGTGATGTCAATGACAACGACATACCATTACATCGCAAACTTTTACCACGACTATACCTTTACCATGCATGCCATTACAACGCAAAGGCATGCGTGGTAAAGGTATACTCATGGTAAAAGTTTGAAAGGTAAGTGACTCTACCCCCGACACTACGCTAAACCCAAAAACACTACCCTACACTACACAAACACCACAACACTACCCCCAGCATGACCCTCCCCCGACCCCCAGTCCGACCCCTACATTCAAACACTACCCAAACACAACAACACTACCCTAAACCCTAAAACACTACCCCCTGCACGACCCTCCCCCTACCCCAAGTCCGGTACCCACACTCAAAAACGACCCTGGACGACCCCCCGACACTAACCTACACTACACAAACACCACAACACTACTCTAAACTTTAAACATTACCCCCAGCACAACCCTCTCCCACCCACCAGTCTGGTCCTTACACTCAAACACTACCTTACGCAACCCCCAACACTACCCTAGACTACACAAACACCACAACACAACCCTAAACCCTAAAACACTACCCCCAGCAGGACCCTCCCTTACCCCCAGCCTGGTCCCTACACTCAAACACTACCCTGCATGACCCCCCGAACACTACCCTAAACTCTAAAACACTACCCCCAGAATGACCCTCCCCTGCCCCCCAGTCCGGTCCCTACACGCACACACTACCCTGCAAGACCCCCGACACTACCCTAAGCCCTAAAATACTACCCCCAGCACGACCCTCCCCCTACCCCAGTCCGATCCCTACACTAAAGCACTACCCTGCACGACCCTCCCCCAACACTACCCTAAACCCTAAAAAAGGCAGCCCAGGCCAAATCTCCCTTACCTCTATCCTCGTGGTTCCTTTCTCCTGGTTCCAGCATCGTCTGAGGGGCGGTGCACGTCGTTGTGAGGAAACTGAAGAACCACAGTTTCCTCACAACGATGTGTATAGCTATTCCATCGCAAGCGTTGTAAAAGCGCATGCAATGTAATGGTATGTGTAGTAATGGTTACGCGTTGTTACATCCCATGTGTTGTAACACATACGATGTAATGACTTGCGGTGAAACAGACGCGTTGTAATGGCTGTTCACACTGCGGAAGGGGTTTCCAGAGACCTAAATAGTTCATATGTAGGGATCTTCCCGTAGAGAGTTTGTATCGGTCATGAGGGTCCAGAGGAGATTGTGGCATGACAACTGCAGGTCATTGGCCAGAATCTAGGTTTAGTACACCTTGGAGAGATATCACGGAGGGCAGCAGAGCAAGGACTTCTGTACCAGCTGTAGGGCCTGATTTCGTTTTTGGTGATCCTGGGACCGGTGTCACTTTTGGGGTCTGACCGCCAGCATACCTGGTGGTCTGACTGCCTGATTTCGATGCGGGTGGTGAGACAGCCATCTGACCAATTCCCGATCGCCGCCACTGGCAAGATCTGAGCTCCTGTGGAGGCAGCGGTGGGGAGAGGAGTACTTAATGGTGGTGGGTCCGGCTTGGGCACTGCCATCAGGATTACACCCTGCCTCTCCGCCGCCCTTTTCATGGTGGGGAAACCACCATGGAAAGGTTGGCGGAAAGACAGGTTTTGAGGGTGAAAACATTTCTCCAGGGCGAGTGTGCGGAGACATGTTCATGGTGACACTTATGTGCCCCCTTGCCATCTGTACAGTTGCGCGCACTGTTGCTCCTGCAGACTGTGATGCAGGGAAACAGTGCGCCCGGCCGTTCAGATGCATTTCACCATGGCCGGCATTGGCTACTGTTCTTAATTAGCGGCGCAGCATTTTACTGCCATGACTGCCATGCAGGCAAACCACCAACCCCGCGGTGGTATTGTAACACGGAGGTTCGGATGCCGTCTGATTGGTGGTGTTTTCCAGCCCGCAGCTGGCTGGCGGTGTGCCCACCATCAACTAAATCAGTACTGTGGTCTTGAACTGTGACCTTCCCATTGAAAGAACTTTGTTGCAAGCTTAATGTAGGCTTAATGTGATTATTTGATTGTACAAAAAACATTACCACCAGGTCGCATGGTTCTGGGCCACATGGGACTTACAACCAGATGCATCAAGCATCCATTTTGCGATTCCTTATTAGCGAAAAATAAGGATTCGCTAATAAGGAATAGCAAAATGCTATGCATGAAGAAATCGCATAAAAATAGTGATTTCTTAGAATTCCTTAACTGCGAGTCGCAAATTGCGAGTCGCAATTAAGGAATACCTCCCCATTCATTCCTATGGTCCTAGAGGCCCATAGGAATGAATGGGAAGACAATCTCAATTTGCGAATCGCAATTAGCGAATCGCAAATTGAGATTGCGATTTCAAGGGTGCAGGGGTGTCCAAAGGACACCCTGTTGCACCCCTGAAATTGATCTGTGCACATATGTTGTGCACACACATGCCCTAATGTGTGTGCGCAAATGCACTTTAGTGCATTTTTCAAAGTTTTAGCAAATTACCATGAAGTTGTACTTTGTGGTCATTTGCGTGCCCTATTAGCGAATTCGCTATTATTGAAACTTTCATGCCTTGCATTTAAGGAATCTCAATTTGAGATTCCTTAAATGCAAACAATCGCAATTTAGCAAGTTCTCAATTTGCGATTTTTGCATTTGGGATGATGCATCCCAAAAGCAAAAATACTGGTAGCAAAGGCGCAGATTCTGCAAATCTGCCCCTTTGCGACCGGTTTTTAGCTTGATGCATCTGGCTGCAAGAATGTGATTCTTGTATATGTTCTGCACAGCTCTTTTTGCAGTGTTTCATTATGGGCATTAGAACAAACAGGATCAAAACAATAGTTTGAGACATTTGTGCTAAAGGGAAGGGAGGCCCCCTCATAAAAGGTCATGGATAGAGAACACATATTTGGTTACTGCATTTGCTTGGGGTGTGACGGAAAGGTCCTGCTCAAACTCTACACTCAAGATGGTATCCGTATGTAAGGGAATGTGAGGATGAGCAATCTCAGTGTACTTTGGAGCCACAGGCGAGATATTCTTTCCTATTATGGCTCTTAACAGATATACTGCAGAACACTACAAAGACTATTGGGCCACCCAACAAAGGTTGCCAAAAATAGTTGCCAACTTATGTGGCATGAGTATATGAATAGCCCTGGAGTGAGGGGTTCCTAGTGTTTCTGTGGAGTCAAAAAGGAAAGGTTCTGGATCAACACAACCCATAGGCACAATTCTTCTCTTCAGACCACAACTACGTAGCTAGTTTTCATGTATCACGTGGTGGGCATGCGTTAGGCAGACATTCACGATGTATATCAATCTCTGGATCCATACTTACATTCAGATGGATCTACATGCATGTGACAGACAGTGCTGTAGGATGCAATGATGTGGGCCAGTGGGACAAGGAGCTGTTAATGACGATCAATGAGAGAAATGCTTGCGAATTAATTCCACATGTGATACTGATAGGTTTGGTAGGAATGAAAATTGAGTGGTTCAGTCAGTGTGCTTTTGCAGGAAAGTTATGAAGCATGCTAGGGCAGCTCTACTGATCCTTGGGGCATGTGCTAATGTTTCAGTCAGAAAGGTCTAGTAATAGGAGTGCTCATGAGTGCGAGCATAAGTGGTTGTCATTATTGGTGGTCTGAAGATCTTCCTTGATGTTTTAAGGAGTTGTTAACTTGCCACTGTGAGCGGGGCAAGATTGGAAATGAAAAGCAGCACAGAAAAACATTTTAGAACTAGTCCCCACTGAAAGAGGAGGTAACAGAATTGGGTATACAGGCTTTCATGGTTAGGCCATTACAGCTTAACCAACTCCAGCCCAACCGGCTGTAGAGCCCATAACAAGGACAAAACCGGTCCTGGGTTGGTTGTGTTCTGGTTCAGGGTGGACCTGACTTGACAGTTCAGGTTGGACTATTCCAATTGGAGCAGGGTCAAGAAAGAATTGCATATGGCTGGGTCCAAATGAGGTTGCATTGTGTGCAAAATAACAATAGACTGGGATGTGGCCCGAGTAATTACCAGTGTCTTGGATTAATTCAAGCATTCCATCCATCACTTTTATGTATAATCTCCGAAAATGCTGGCAAAGTAGTCAGTCCGACCCTGACTGTGAGGCAAGAAGTCTGACCCGTGGTCATTAGGCGGCTGATATTCTCCAGGTTTTCACTGACTGCAAAGCTCTCATGGTTTCTGATGCCATGTGTATTTCATCCAGTCCAGTGTTCTGAAATGCATCCTGGTACTTGTAATACTGAACATATAATTGGATAAACAGGGCTATAAATGATAAAATAGAAAAATAACTTGGACTCGGCGAGCTTCTTAAGCACAGAATTCGGGAAACTTGAGAGTTTCTGATTTTCAAATGCTGAGTAAGCCTAAATATACCTACTGCTGGCCAAGAGCTGACTCTTGTTTAATATGTTTCTGACAAATACATGTTTGAGCGCTTGGTGGTGGCTGGAGCAATGTTTGTGAGCTACCAGCGGAGCCTCTCTATACATTCTTGCATTGCTGCCAAGTTGCCGTATACCACATGATATCTATAGGCATTCATTGCTCTTTAGTACTTTGCATGCTGAGATATTTAAGTTGATTCATAACATTTTAAATGTGAAACTACACGTCCCATATTGAAGTGAGCTGTTGGCTAAAAGGTCTAGACTGGCTGAAGTTGCCCACAGTTAAATGGAGCGACTTGGCAACTATGTTCTTGCTTCAAGTGCAATTTATGATTCTTTTTAATTACTGTTGGTTATGCTTCTAGACATCTGCACAATTTGTACGGCTTCTGGAGCTAACTACCGCGCGACCCATCCTGTCCTCTTTTCCTTTCCCTCCTTTCCCACTTTTGTTTCCTTTCCTCGATGGCAATGCATAAGACCACCAATGACAGCATACGCCAAGATCGTGATTACCTAGCTATTTCTGTACGGGCCGCCAATATAGTTCAAGTTCAGTAATTTATATAGCGCGCTACTCACCCAGAGGGTCTCAAGGCGCTCGAGTGAGGGTGGGTGTTTTAGTGCATCATTTATCGAATAGCCAGGTTTTAAGCTGCTTTCTGAAGGAGAGGGGGTTCTGTGTGAGGCGGAGGTGGGTGGGGTCAACGATATGCCTACTGTAACCCCACCGGCGTACAATGACACCGGTATTGCCTTCACTATATCTGTACTGTATATCTGTACTGTATATATAAAAAAAATCCTAATAAAATCTTTTGAAATTAAAAAAAAAAAAGCTCATGCATACATTTGCCTAGGGTACTGCTGCAACCTCTCGAAATCAATACACTCCAATTAAGATTCAAAGCACCACAAACGCCTCAATTTAGACACTGGTGGCTTCAATATTATTTGCCCTGGGGCCGATAACATTTGTGTTAGGCGTTGGTGGCATTTTAGTGGCAATTTACATACTGGTGACAATTAAATGGAGTAGAAAGAGAGCATGCAATTGGTCTTTGCAAGTTATATTACCCTATTACCAAATATGTAAAAAACTATTATGTGTATTTTTGGTATTGTTAACTATAGGTATCCCATGGTTATTTGGTAGAGCTGTTATATGCTAGAGTCCTTGTTTTATGCTAGCAGATATATGCTAGAGTCCTTGTTATATGCTATCAGATATATGCTAGAGTCCTTGTTCTATGCTAGTGGTTAGATGCTGGAGACCTTGTTATATGCTAACATTATATGCTCACGGTCCTTGTAATATGCTAGTGTTATATGCTAAAGCTCCTTGTTTTATGCTACTGTTATATGTTGGATGTCCTTGTTGTAAGGTAGTGGTTATAAGCTAGAGCCCTTGTTACATGCTAGCGGTTATATGCTAGAGCCTTTATTTTATGATAGTGATTACATGATAAGGCCATTGTTATATGCTAGAGCCCTTGTTATATGCTACCGGTTATATGCTAGAGTCCTCGTTTTTTGCTAGTGGTTATATGCTAGAGCCTTTATTTTATGATAGTGGTTGTATGCTAGAGCCCATGTTATATGCTAGAGGTCCTTCTAATATGCTGGCGTTATATATTAGACGTACTTGTTATAAGCTTGCGGTTATATGCTAGAGACCTTGTTATATTCTAGCAGTTTTTTGCCAGAGTCCTTATTTTATGCTAGCGGTTATATACTATAGCCCATGTTATACGCTAGAGCCCTTGTTTTATGCTAGCGGTTTTATGCTATAGCCCATGTTATATACTACAGCCCTTGTTATATGCTAGCAATTATATGCTAGAATCCATGCTTTATGCTAGTGGCTGTATGCTAAAGCCCTTATTTTAAGCTAGCGGTTATATGCTATAACCCATGTTATATTCTATAGCCCTTGTTATATGCTACCGGTTATATGCTAGAGAACTTGTTTTATGCTAGTGGTTGTATGTATGCTAGAGTCACTGTATTATGCTAGCTGTTATATGCTAGAGCCCATGTTATATGCTAGCGGTTATATGCTAGAGCCCATGTTATATGCTTTTGGTTCTATACCATGGCCCCTGTAACCTTTGCGCTACTTACAGGACTGATTGCAAACTGATGTAAAGTGTTTTTTTTGTTTTGTTTAAAAGTCCTTAAGAAGCAGGGGGGGTCGGAAGGGGTAGGGGCTGCTGGGAGCTGGTTTGGGATATTTATTTTTGAAAGTTTTAGGATATATTTCCTGTTCAAAGAGGTTTTACAGGCTTCAAAGGGAATTCCAATATTGTCTTGGAGGGAGGGGAGCCCTTTCAATCCGTTCTAAAACGCTGCCCCCTTATTCCCGGGGCTTCCAGGTGGCTTGAGTATGGAAGTGCACGTGCACTTCCTGCAGATTAAGCCGAGGGTTGGTCCTTGCGTGCACTGAAAGGGCTGAAGAGACGAGCTGGGGGGGGGGGGGGGGGGGGGGGGTCGGAGGAGCACGCTGTGCTCCGAGCGTTGTGAATCCTTTGCGGCTGATTGCCCGGGCCCCTCCAGCGCCGGGCAGGCCTAATCTCTCTCGGTTGCCAGGGCGCGCGGACATGCGCGAGGCCCAGGTACTGGCTACGGCGAGAGGCAGGGATCACGGAGCAAACACGGATCACACACCCGCGCACGAGGAGCCCGATAAGACCACTCGGCGGGGATGAGGGAAGAATACGAAAATAAACCTCACAAAGGAGAGAGCCGGCGCCGATAAGGCCTCGAGGACTTCATTAAAACACGGAGGCTTCGCCTGGGCGAATTCTCTTATCGTGCTCTCAGTGTGGGGCTTTCTTTCATCTGAGCCGGGGAACCGAGGCCAGGCCGGGCCCAATGACGGCATTCTTTTCACTTATTCTATATTCCTTTAAATTTTTTTTAGGGAAGTTTTTCAACGGGCAGGTGTGCTGCAGGTGTCCGCAGTGACGTGGTAAGGGTGCTATGGGCCCTAATCCATACCAGATAGATAGAAATAGAAGAGTTACATGAAGCATATCTATCTTCCTACCCAGTGCTTAATTTGTAAAATATGAAGTGCAGGTGCTCAAATGTTTGTCAGAGGCCACACCTACTTTTCTCTGGCTCCGCCCACTTCATCCACTGGCTCCACCCACTTACTATATTAGCTCCACCCACATTTTCAACTGGCTCTGCTAAAAGTCAGAGGTAATATATATCTGGCTGATCCGAATTTCAGCAAGGAAGCCTTCCTCATAGTAAGGTTTTGATAGGAGGTTCCCTTGCCCTGTGAACATTTTGAAAAAGATTAACTCAAAAGTGCATTTAAAGCACAATTTTGGAATAAATTAGCTAAAATCACTAATGCATTGAAAAGGGACAATTTCAGTGCTGTATGTGCTGATTTGGTGAAAGGACAATACTGGGGTAGGGTATGCCATTTTTAACAGTCTATGAGTTCTAAGGTACAACTTTTACATAGCTTATGTGCCAAAATAAACCAAAATGTTGTTAAAACACTCTAAACGGAGAAAGTGAATAACATCATGCAATGTACTTGAATTAGTCAGTCATGGCACTTCCAGTGACCAAAGGGGTATGTGGTTATTCAGTACACTAGAGTATTTTGTTAGAGAAACAATTGAAAAAAGATGATTACCAAGTGGGCTTGTTATTATAACTTAGTCCTCTAGATAATTTGGACTACAGTTTAGTTGCAGGCTACACTAGAGAAATATTTTGTCTCCGGAACAAAATACAGTACATTTTCACCAAAACCTTGGTGTCCTAAAAATTAAAAACATTGCTCAAAGTTGTTGAACAATCACCGACGTGTAACGCCCTGTTTGGAAGCATTATGTAGCGGAGTACCCAGTTTCTTACATTAATTTAGTTTAATAGCGCCTCTCATACCAGTGTAAGGTGTCAGAGCACTTTGCATCATTCACACATTGCATAAATACAATCCTATGTGTGTAACTCAGTATAGAGGGAATGTTACATCAGACAGGACTACAAGGTATAGGAGTCACGTCATCCATGATTGTCATTGTAGGCAATATAGTTTAGGAGTTCAAAGTCTGAAAAAGCGCAAATGCAGAATTCAAAACATACCAGCATTGTTAGGGGTTCTCTTCAATAAGAAGTTATTTCTACCCACATTAGACCCTTTTTGCAAGATTAGGATAAAGAAAGATTAGCCCAAAAAACATATAGCTGTAATATATAACTTGCCGTTTGCATGCAGCTCTTTGATGACAGACTAGTTAATAGCTTGCTGTTCTATGGTAGCATTTTAACTTACAAACTGCAAGTAACAAAAGGATCTTTCCAACAGAAGCAGTAACACACTGATCTATTTTACATTATATGCACTTTTTGATCTGCATGGTAAACGTTATTTGCAGCAGGTATATAACCCTGGCCTGTACTACCTGCCTTTCAAGCAGTCACAGCTTCCCCTAGACAAAGCTCCTGGCTGGCTCTCTCCAGGTAGACTATTAATCACCAGAGTTATCTTGACATTTTAATATTTTCCCGAATATTACTGGAGCCCAGGAACTCGGCACCAGCTGCTTTGCCTTATGCTTTCTGCCTGAGAGCATATAAAGGACAGCATAGGCAGCATACATTGGCCTTACTGAGCTGGTGCCACATTGTGTTGAGGATACTAAGGTCTCTTTCTCCTTGCAGTAACAGTACGGGAAAGTGCATTTAAATATTGCTGAGATCGTTAAGGTACCTTTCTTTTAAGGCCAGCTCAGTGGCAAAATTGTGCTGGCTTCAAGGGTAATTAGTTTCAAGGTTCTTTATTATGTGGGTAAGGAGTTGTATGATTCCTGCTGTAGCACAAGAAGGTGGCTCTACATCTGGGTCATTGCAAGACGAGCCCCTGACAAGTTAATTGGCCAGGGGGCTGAGGCTCCCATGCCCTCATGCACATCTCATATGCCTGCCAACATCACTTCTTGGTGCAGAGCCGGCTCAGGTGACGGATTGCCATTGGTTTCTTTGCAAGCAAGATCACACTATACTACTTCCCCTTCTTTAACCCCAAACTCTATTACTTCCCCTTACCAACTCCTCTTAATGTTTGATGATGAGGGCAGCTCTTATGCGACTTGCAGCTCTTCCAGGTAATCTCATGATACATCTGCCCTTAGCAGGCAATTCTGGCTCTGAGTCCACTTACTCTCTTGTAAAAGGCACCTGTGACCTGTATTGACAGGACTGGAGGAGGTCATGGGGGTTATTAGCACCAAAATCGCTTAAACTGAAGGACACTTTCTCTCAATTCTAGTGTGTCCCTCCCTCCCTAGTTGATGCATTGACTACACTACACCTTGCAATATAACAGCGCTATCGCCATCATTGTTTCTGCCTTCAGTGTGTACTTGGTTTGTGTGTCTCTCTCACCTCACACCGTATTATCAATTGGTTCAGAAAACCCCAGCCCTGCTTTGCAAATGTTAATGTGTAAGAACAGAACATTTGCGCACGCTGCTTGCCTGGCACAGCCCCAACCCCCACAGATTTTATGAGCATGCCCGGCCTGCCCTGAAAACGAAAGTGAATCCTGCCCTGGGCCTGCATCCTGTAGTACTGATTCCGGGCAGCCCGCAACTGCGCAACTAATAGCCAGTGCACACTGCTGGCAACAAACATGATCGTGCATCGTGATGATCAAACTAGCCAGGGCATCATTCAGAAACAACATTTAAGCAGCGTGACATGAACATAAAAAAGTAAATCTGTAGGACAGGCCTCACCTGCGCAGATTTATTAGTTAATTAATTCATGATATGTCTGCCGGGTGCCGGCCTACGCCGCCGCCTATCCCAGGCCAATCTTCATGTGATAATGATAGAAAAAACTAAGACAACCAATCACAACTAATCACAATGACCAATTCGGTCTCCCATATCTCACCGCGATTCATTGACTTTGGTCTGAATGGGGCCCTCCTAAAGGCTTGCCCCCACCACTCCCCTCTTTTCGCAGTGGCCTGCATTACACGCTTATATGTGTCCCTATCACTACGGTGCTATATACATTGAGAAAACACGATGGCACCTGCAATGCCAGTTTAGAAGCCGGCACCAACATTATAAATTGTACTCAGCTTCCAGCTCTGTATTTTCACTCTTCTGACTATGTATGTCTCTGGTTTTTTAACTGTTTCTGGGGGTCCAAGTTAAAGTTTACTGTTTCATCTAAAGCAGATTCACACCTCTGCGACTCCAGTGGGCAATACCCTTGCCCCCTTATTTATACTTGCTTATATAGTGCCAGTGCTTCATTTGAGCCTGTGGTTTCTGGTGTTCTGCTCCGGAGTTTAGCTTTCAACACCTGCGCTGTTCCTCTAACTTTGTGATGAGCACAACAAAAACAAGTGTTTAATACTTCAATCTACCTTAAAATTATTAATACCTGCTGCCAGCCCGCACCATTCTTGCACCTTTGGGGGTCTAGAATAATCTGAATTGTCACGCTTGTAAGAGTTTGATAGATAGTAGTTGGGCTGGTACTCTCATTGGCAGCGCATGCAGGGGTAGTGGGTGGTGCAAACTGCAGCGGCCTCAAAAGCAGAGACCTGTCACCGGACACTTACTTTTTTACAAATTAAACGCAGGGAAGAATTTCTGGCTTCTAACTCGAACGATAGAAACACGTGTAACACACTCAGATCGTATCTTGGTCCGAATTTTGTACAATGCTCAAATTGTAATCTAACACTTACCAGTGTATATCAACAATGATCATTTTAAAAAAACGTCGGCCCTGCCTGCCCTTGCCCTGCCTTGCCTGCCTGTGGCTGCGCACGCAGCTCATGAGGATTATTTCGGCCATAATGATAGATAAAACTAAGATAAGTTAGATAACCAATCAACAATGATAATTAAAAAAAAAAAGGAATCCTGCGCCTGCGGCCCCCGCCGCCCGCAGGCCCTGCCTGCCCTTCTCGCCTCACCTGCCTGTGGCTGCGCAGCTCATGAGGATTATTTCGGCCGTTGGCGGCGCCGGCCTGCCCGCCCCCTCCCCCCCCAGGCCATCTTGTCCAGGTGCACTGCAGATCAATCAGGATCAGGAAAACCCTGACTGGCCACCACCAGTAAATTAATCACCAATTCACCATAAGGGCGCCAGGCCCTGCCTCGCCCTCACCTGCTGAGCGCTCCCAACTCCGAGTCCAGCAACTTTGAAAGGCCTGCGGGCTGCGGCGAATACCTAGTCCTAGATACTCGGCGAGGCCAGGGAGAGGTGCGGGTATGCTAGGGCGGGCCCGGCAGAGAAAAAGCGCGTGCATTCAAATGCATGCAATCTGCGCACGCATCGCTTCCTCTGGCGCGTGCAGCCCCAACCCCCACAGCAAAGCCCTGCCCAGTTCCCTGGCCCCTGCAACAACACAACACTCAACTGTGTGTCCCGCCCACTGGGGCCCTGATCCGCGCCGCGGCCGGGAACTCTTGAAGAGAGAGTAAGAGTAAGAAATCACTGGGAGCAGGCACGTCACGTGACGTCACCGTGACCGCCAGCAGTAAGTACTGCATACATCATCGAACGAAGACCTGGTCAGTGAGTCTGAGTCGACAACAAGTTTGCCACGGTGCAGGCAGCGTGCACTAAAACACTGACAGCAGTACTAGCACAGCAGCATCAGTGCTCAGTGACACGCACGAGTCACGACTTAAAAAAAAATCACATTCTAAGGCAGGAGGACAGGTGCACTTAATGCCGCGTGATAGACCCGGCCCCCATAATTAAGTGCCGGTGCTGAGCACCGGCAAGCTCCGGCTCAAATTAAGCCCTGTTCCTACCCCCAAAGGAGAAATTTGACTTAGTTACTATCCTACCAAGTATTTCAATCCAATGGCGAACTATAAAATGAACACACACACACTCTCTCTCTCTCTCTCTCTCTCTCTCTCTCTCTCTCTCTCCCCCCTGAATAGGATGGCCAGATCTTGTGACATTTTGCAAAAATAGAGGAAGAAATACTCTTTTATATCAATGAAGTGACAAAGAATAACAGCCCTCATCAACAATAGAAACGCAGAAGAGCCACTAAGCTAATAAATAAATTGTAATTTTTAAACCTAGCATCATACCTGTTATTTATTAGTGAATAGCCGACACGTGTTTCGCCCCATATGGGTGGTAGAGCCGGGGCTTTCTCAATGCTAATTTATACATTTTAACATCATGGTATCAGCGATGTGTCCGTACATTTTCAAGTTAGTAATGAAGCATTGTGATTAAAAATCCAATTTTAGGTATTCATGAAAAGAAAATCTCTCATCAGGTCCTAGGATAATCCTTGAAAATGTCTGCTGTTCACTTTCACTAAAAATTTGCTTTATGAAAAACCAAAATGAGTGAAATTAATACAATAATGTGGTAAATAAAAAAGAACTACTTTCACTCAAATCAACCTGAATTAACGAGTGTTACTTGAACAAGGAATTACCCTCTAACAACAATATTTTTTAGAAAAGAGGAACACCTGCTCTCAAACCTTTCCTCAACTGTTTATGCAAGGCTGTAAAGGTCCAGAGCCTTGAGCAAAAGGTCCTCCTACAACACTAGGATTCATATCCAGTATCAGGATCTCTGGGCCGTTCACTCTTTTCACAGGCCAGAATATGAAGCTTTTATCAACTGGGCATGGTACTTGTCACAGTATGGTAAAAAGTTATTACAAACTCAGCAGTCTTATTAGGTCCAGAGAGACACTCCTTGGCCCCAGTGACGGGCAGAGTGTTTTGCCAGCTCATGCATTTAGACTTTTCATATGGCTCTCTTTTTCTTTCTTTAGGTGGGTATACTTTAATGTACAACTTTTGTAGTGATCTCGTATAGGCACAGTATAGTTCTCAGACTTCTGAAGTAGACAATCCCACCCCATAGGCTACACAATGGCAAATTAAATATCTGTAGATACTCAGCACTGCATATGCCCAATTTTAATGCAGCCACGTAGTAAGGTGTTTACATTATTGAAGTTTGTCTGTGCTATATGCAGCATATTGTATGTAATGCTTATGTGTGATTGCAGGAGCTCACAATTTGTTGTTTTCTATATATATATATTTTTAACAGAGTTTTATATAGCGTAAACTTGACCCGAATCGGGTATCAGAGCGCTTTACATAGCACCAGTTCTATTACTCCAGACTAGATAGAGTTTTTCCAATAAGGTTTCACTTTAAAGTGTATATGTGGGATGTGTAATGTCGCAGAGGGAGCAATGGCAGTTACTTGAGGAGTGTTGGAGTCTCAAACCATCACCGTGTTGCAACTAAAGAGCTACAAGGAGACTCTCCACCATCATCTCCATGGGAAGACTGATCACCTTTTCTGACGGTATGGTTATTGAAGCCACAACTCCTCTCTTGTGACTTCTGCAGTAATTGACGGCACAGCCCTCTATTGTTGTCTTCTAGCCCATGTCGGCCTTTCGCTAGTTGCAATTTATAAGAAATGTTACCGGCCCAGATATGCTTTCAAAGCCTGTTTTCAACACCAATATCCTTCCAACAAGTTCTCCCCAGCGAAGGTACAGCGGAGGTTACAGGCAAAGCTGCGACCCCAACACTCACCCGATTCTACAACAGTGTCTCCCCCACTTGATAATGCTGGCCACCTCAACGGTCTGGCGTTCTGCCTCTCTCCTTCGGAGTGGCCGGCCCCCATTATGACCGCCCGCTAGCTCTCTACAGTCACATAGGTGGTCATCCAGGCTGCAACAGACCCCCTCTATCATTTGCTCAGGCTAGAAGAAAAGAGGAACCTCGCAACGACCCAAAGGGACACCCAACTCACTGCCACGCTCAACGTCATCAAGCACCAGCCCGCTTCTCGGCAGGTAGGCCGCCTGACTTTAAAGAGCTGACATGTCTAGACTCCATGTGTCCGTCCAAGGATCTTGAAGTTTGTCGCTGCCCCCCTCTACCACCCGATCAACCTCCCCCACCCCCGCACAAACGAATCAACCCCACCCCACGCGACCAGTGAGATTGACGCAATCAAGGCTCACTCAATTGGTCACTCAGCCCCAGCTCTCACCCCCACAAAGGGAGCCCGATCTCTATGTGACGGCCATCTGAGCTAACCAATTGCGCAGAGGGCCTTTGCATTCTTGGACTCAGGGCTCCGCCCTCAGAGAGGTCCCTTGACTGCTCCTCCTACTCCCCCCGCCACCTAGGCATTCTGCCTCCCTCCCACCTCCAGTCCACCCCTCATGAGCGTCCTCAGTGCGTGACACCCCATTACCTACCCCGTCAAACGGACCAACCCCCGCACCGGCTTGACACCCCTCTACCTACTGTGCCGATCAGCCCAGCCCCCCCTACGTCTTCTCCTCCCCTCCCTTGCCCCAGAGGACCCACGCCCCCCAGCCCAGCTAGGATGCCCCCGGCTGTGCAAATGGTCAGGTATTCCTGCCCATCACTCAACCACCTGTCACCATTTGGACAGAACACCTTTGCTATAACATTCCCACACAGTCTCTCCTTCAAAGCAAAAAAACGCTTCAAACAGAATTTAATCAGGCAACATCCAGAAACACTAGTTGTTGACACTTATCACTGCTCATCTAGAGGACAGAGGAAAATGGACTTCATTTTCCATACAAACAGGCCTGACCTCTGGGACACCATCTTTAACTCACTCCTCCCCGTCTCCAAAACCACCTTCACAGCACTAACAATCTCCCCCCTGTATCAACAGTCCCTGACCGAAGACATCTCCATTACCATTTTTGTGAATGGCACCATACTAATTCAGGCAAAAGATGAGAACCTAGAGTGCTTCGACTCTCTCTTCCCCACACTAAAGTTGGCAACATCTCACTACCCACACCCTCCGATCCCCTTCCCCCCTTGTTGCTTCATACAAACTCCAAGGCGTTGGAGCACGCTTTTGCCACTACAGCGACCCCCCCCCCCCTGTGCTTAGTCTCTCTGCCAGTCATAGGTCACCCTCAGCCTTAGCTCCCTCTAGCTCCCAACCCCCCTCCACCACCCATCTCACCCAGCCTCCCAGAGCTCAGCCCCCCTCTCATTCCCAATTGACCCTCGACCCCCATCCCCTAACACCGAAGCAGTCCTAGATCTCAGTCTCCTGCCCTTAGAGAACCAAGACTCCCAAACAACTCCAATTCACTGCCCCCCCCCACTGCTAACCCCCACTCCACAAGTTCCCTTCAATACCCCCAGTGAAGAAAACTACCACCTCCTACTGGACCTCAACCCCCCCCTCTCTAGCCTTCCCACAGTCGAACTCTAAACCTGAGTCAGCTCCCCCCTCCTGCTAACCCCCCAGTAGTGACTCGTCCCAAAGCCCCTCACACTCAGGGCTCAGCTCCGTCCACCCTCCCATCCTCGACCCCTCACTCAAGCTGACAACGCCTTGACCTTCTAGAAGCGCAGATCGCTACCCTGATTCATGGCCTGAAGGAAACCTTATCCTCCCTAGGGAAACTCCAGCTGCCCTCCCCTCACTCCGCAACACCCCACATCCCTCCGCCTCAATAGAAATGACTCACCGCCCCCCAACCGGTCCCTGCCCCCCCAGGTTCCCGGCCACCACTCACTAAACCTCGGACTGAGTCGCGAGCAGACAGACCCAGAAGAACTATTCCCACCCTCTCCCCCCAGGAAGTGATCGCACTCGTCTCATCTTACGAACTCCCCTTTAACCAGCTAGCTCAGGCTCCTCCTCTAAGCTCTACTCCCATCTCCTCGATCCAAGTCATTACTGGAGTGGGTAGAGACCTGCCCCCAGGAAGAGCCACTAGACCCCCAACGTATCTATCCTCCATACCCAGAGCCAAGCCTGACAATCTGAAACCAAAAGAAGACCCTCCCATTAACTGTATGCTTATCAACAGCCAGTCCGCCGTCAAACATGCAACGGAATTAGCAGAAGCCATCCTCTCCCATGGTCCTGGATGTAGCTTTCATCACGGAAACCTGGCTTAACAACCAGTCCTACCCCACTCTGGACATGCTGGTGCCGCCCGGTTTCTCAATTATCCACAAAGACAGGCCTGAACACAAAGGTGGCGGCATAGCAATTATTCATAAAAGTGACCTCTCCATCTCAGAAATTCCCACCTGCCTGTATCTTTGAATGTCTATCGGTCAACTTCAAATCGCCCACTCATAGTTCACTTCATTGCCCTCTTCTATACCACCCTCCAGGCAACGCCAATGAATTTGGAGCTCAGTTGTCGGACCTGATCACCCAATCAGCACTCAACAGCGACAACAGAATAATTCTGAGCGACCTCAACCTAAGATGGAACGAAACAAAAAACCCGCTCATTCAATCTCTCAACACCCTCCTGCAAGACAACGATATGATCCAACACTGTTCAGAAGAAACCCACCATAGAGGAGCGATCCTGGATGCAATCAATGCACACAAAAATGCAATCACGATTGACAACATCATCCCGGTGGGCTGGTCAGACCACCACATCATTCTTTTTCATTTCAACCATCCGGCCCTATCCCTCCCACCCACTCAAACCTCTCCTAAATGGGTCAGGAACACATCCTGAGTCCCCCGAGACAAGCTAGAAGAAGAACTAAGCTTGCTCCTCCCTAACACGACGGAGCCCCTCTCAACTACGGAACTCACCTCGCTCTACCAGTCCAACTTGAAGCGCACCCTGGATCAGCTGGCACCTCTGAAACTTAGAAAACCCAGAAGCATCCCCTCTAGGTCTTGGTTCTCCACAGACATAAATGAGGAAAGAAGACACCTCAGATCCCTGGAAAGAACCTGGAGGAACAACCCCACCGGGATGAACTCAAGGCAGCACGCAAAAACTACTATAATCATATCAAGAGCAAAAAGTCAACCTTCTTCTGTTCTGCTCTAGATAATGCTAAAAACCGCCCTAAAGAACTCTTCAACATCATCAGGAGTCAAACCTCCAAACCAGTGACAGCCAACATGGTGGCATCCAAAACCCACTGTGACAACTTTGCAAGCTTTTTCAATGAAAAAATCGCCAAAATTGATTGATCATTCAGCTCTAAGCCTTCCCCCCGCACGGAGATCCTGACTCCAGCAACAAACAGCAACACCCCAGTCACCTCGTCTATCCTCTAGTCATCCTTCCGGCTCGTCCAGGATGAGGCGATAAGCAATCTAATCACCTCCGCTAAACCCTTGTCCCACTCCCTCGATCAGCTACCCTCGAGACTGACCAAAGACCTGAAGTTTACCCTAGCCCCAATTTGGGGCAAGATCATCAACAGCTCTTTAAGTGAGGGATCCATTCCAGATTGCATCAAAGTAGGACAAGTCACGCCGCTTCTAAAAATACCTGGCTTTGACCCCACGGACATGAACAACTTCAGACTGGTATCGAACCTCCCTCTCTTATCCAAAATTCTTGAAAGATGTGTGCTGTCACAGTTAACCCAACACCTAGAGAACACTAATCTTCTAGATCCACACCAATCAGGATTCAGAAAGGGCTGCAGCAAAAAAACTGCAATCCTAAATGTCCTAAATGATCTGCACTTGTCACTCGACTCCAACCAATGCAGCCTTCTCATCCTCTTAGACCTCTTGGCTGCGTTCGATACAGTTGATCATACCCTGCTACTCAAAGTGCTCCAGGAGAGAGCGGGCATTAAAAAGACGGTTCTAAAATGATTTTCCTCCTTTCTCAACAACCGCACACAAAAAATAAAAATCAACAGCTTTGAGTCGGACCCCCTTCCCATTAGTAGAGGAGTTCCACAAGGATCAGTACTCTCCCCGCAACTTTTCAACATCTACATGGAACCCCCTCACCTCACTTCTAAGGAACACCAACATCCCCTTCCACCACTACGCGGACGACACACAACTCTATCTGGAAACCACATCAATCACAGACATTCACAGACTGAACGGTACACTCTTGGAGGTCCAAAACTGGCTCTCATCCAACCACCTCAAACTCAATGAAGAAAAAACAGAAGTGCTCCTCATCTCGAATAGAGATGAAAACCCCCAAATAGTACAATGGCTCAAAGCCTTAAACGCCGTCAATGAAACTCTCACGCCATCGGACTCTGTGAAATCCCTAGGGATCACTCTCGACCCCAAACTGGACATGAAAAAACACATCTCAAATACCGCCAAAAGTGCGTTCCTTAAACTGAAACTTCTCTACAAAATAAAACCCTTCCTCCCCCTAAAGATCTGAAACAGGCCACTCAGGCACTGGTGCTCTCCAGAATTGACTATGGCATCGCAGCTGTGACAGGAACAGCCAAATCTCACCTCGGGCTTCTTACCACCACCCTCAACGCAGTAGCAAGAATGGTCACAGGAACAAAGAAATATGAGCACATCTCACTGGCACTGAAGGAACTGAAATGGCTCCCTATAGACCAACGAACCAGCTTTCGCACAGCCTACCTCACACTCAAAGCCCTGCACACAGGCAAACCTGAATATCTGGCCGCCAAACTCAAAAGGGCCGGTCAATATAGGAACCTCAGAAGTTCCAACACACTCCTCCTACTCATCCCTCTGAAATCACGGAAACACAAAACCTCAAATAAATCCTTTGCGGGAAATGCTCCATGGATCTGGAACCTCCCCTCCCCCCCCCCACCGCCCCCCCAAATCTGAATGACCTCCTCCTTCCCGAAATTCAAGATTCTACTCAAAGCCCTCTTCCTCGAGCAGTCTTGATCGCAACAAGAAACCCACGTTTGACTGTGAAAGACCGCTATCTCCCCCTTTGATATCCCTGAGCCGGATGATTCGCTCTTGATCTCCGTCCTGTAATGCTCACAAGTTGATGTTGTGCAGACTTTTACCTCCCGCTTGTGTTCCATGTTCATGTTTATCGTCCACATTTTCTTTTTTGGTGCATATCTGTATTTGCTGTGAAGCGCTCTGATACCCTCGGGTCCAGCTAGCGCTATACAAAACTTCAATAAAAAAAAAAAAAAAAAAAAATCCTTTCTTTATTCCAAGCCCAGCATCACTGAGCATGCAGCTGTGACAACCACCGCAGGCCCCATTTTCATGGCCTTACCTGCAGGATATCGGCAAGACACAAGACAAGCATTGGCATAGCCAATAGTTCTTGCCTTTGGGACCTTATAAGTGTTTAGCCATGCAACAGTTGATGTTGTTGCACAAAGGATATTGTGGTGCATAACTAAATACTTATAAGGTCCCAAAAGCGAGACCTAGTGGCTATGCCAATGCTTTAATTGTGCTCACCTCTTGCGGATAATATTCACTTTCTAATCACATCCGTCTAATAACCAGACGGTCACCCTCCAAGTGGAGGAACACAAATCACTTGGAGAACTGAAACAATAGGTCTTGCATTTGCGAGAGTTAGAGCAATTGGTGTTGTAAATGTCAATGTGTTTTAATCGGATAATATGGATAGTGTGACATTTACACAGTATATAAATTGAATGCGTGAGAGAGTGCTCCAGAATGCAGTTCCGGAAATCTTAACCCGTTCAGCGCGGCGCAAACTCCTGCGCTGTGCTGAACGTTCCATTGGGCCTATGGAACCATGACGGAACGGTTCCGTCATGAGCACAGGCCAACCGACGCTCATGACGGAACCGTTCCGTCATGAGCATGGAAGGGGTTAAAACCCATAAACTATGATTTAGGAGTTTTTGTTAACTATGGAGGAAAGAATTACAAACATGATTGAAATGCTATATTTCAATAATGAGGTTAATGTACAAAGTACTGCAAGTAAAAGATGCAAACTGCATGGGGAGATGGAGGCAGCCCTGAAAGTTACCTCAATATACCAGTGTCTCAGCAGTCCAAGCACAGAACCCTGGCACTAAAGCGCACTTGTGTTCAGACTGCAGTGCAGATATTCTTGGGCAGAATGCTCTCTCCCAATGCAAGACAGCCAATGAGTGTAGTGGGCTGCCATATTGTCCAATGCTGAATACTGTGATGGGTGAAAGCACAATGTGAATGACACTTTGAACAAACCAATGGATGAAGAACGAAAACGAAAAACCCCTGTTTGTATGTTTTTACGTATGAGATTTTAAATATGATTTGTTGGTGAAACAAAAGTTAGGGAGATCAAAAGCTGTCTTATTCAGAACCTAAAAAGGTGGGATTTTTCAAAGACAAAAAGTATATACAGTTGGGGTGATGTTGGTCTCAAATATTTGCCACTTCTTTTAAAGATGTGATAGGTAAACAGCTGAACTTTCTTCTGGAACAGAATATCCTGAGGAATGCGGTCATTGCTGTGTAGTGGCAGCAGGGAGCTGTGTACTCAAGTTTAAAAGGTGCATGTCTCTTTGGCCGGCTGTCTTTGGACGGCCACCCAGACATGCACATTTTAAACCTCACTAACTCAGCTGTCTTAAGAAAGCTGGGTTAGAGAAAGCAAAAGTTTCCAGTGTTCTTGCGAGCGCTGATAGAGGCCGCTACCACCAATCCTGGTGCTGTTCTCAGGATGAGAGAAGGGCCAGGATTAGTTTGGGAGTTTGGAGCCTGCCTGCTTCGAGGAGAGAAGACCATTGAGGAGGATGTCAAGCTCGCAGGTAAGTGCCTTTAATTTAATATATGTATATATTTTTTTATTTCCCACCGGCCTCACCACCCTCGGGAAATGTCAACCGCCAGTAAGTGACAGGGCCTGTTAATGTTAAGGGCCTCGACCTTAGGAAAGGGGTGCCTGGCCCTGGGGAACTTCCCATAGTGTGGAAGGGGCTTAGGGAACGAATAAAACAAATGAAAAGGCTACTTGTAATCTTGGTGGTTTTCTCTCTGATCCCCTGGCTGCAAAATAACAGTTCCTAAATCTACAAAACAGGTGGTCTTGTGGGCACTGCTGCTTTATCCACGATAAAATAATCTGTACCATTTTTTATTGTTCTGTCTATCTGATTTCCGCGTGCTGTTTTGTATTTTCTGATAACTTTCTGCCTTTGGCACCCCATATTAACATGTCCAGGAGCTGGTTTGTAATCCTAAACAATGCCTGTTAACCTTATATCCAGCTGGGCCCCCTTTGCACCAGTCTTTTTTTTTTATTAAAAAGCATAACGACTTAACCTGGAGGATATAAAGCGGAAATGTGTCTAGTTAAAAATGCAAATGAACGGAGGCTCCGGATGCTTTTGTAGTAGCAAAGTCCACTTTATTTTGCAAGTTTGCACAGCCACTGTAAAGTTATTTAACAGATGTCTGGACATGAGTTTTAAAAATGTGCAAATCCTTTAATCCCCCTAGCAGCAGATCCAGCCCTCCTCCTCTGTTGTGCAAACTCCCCCCGCCCCCCATGAGCTGCAGGAACAAACAGGCCCTCTTGTAGCAGGCAGCTTTTCCAGAGAGCTGCCCAGCCTGAGAACAGGCCCTGCTTGTTAGATCTCAGCCAGGTATGGGCCGCTCCCTCTGCCGGCCGTGTAAAACAATCCATGGCACTTTAAGCCCCCCTCTTCTGAGGGGAGATCAGGTGTTTCTACACCACAAAGAAGCACTTAGCTTTTAACTCTTTCAGACTTAGACCCCAGCGCCGGAGATACTGTTTCCCGTGATTCCAGGGTCTTTTAAAAATACCTCATCATAAATTATTAAACCTAGAGGAGCTGAAAAGGGTTACTTTTCAAAAGACCTTAATCTTTTGCCTCCGGGCACAGTATTTGGGACAAAATACAATAACAAGCTGCTTCGTGGTGACTGGAAAAAATAGAGTGGGAAATCGGTCTCAACTTCTGCAGGGTTCCTCTGCATGTGCCAGTGCTTATTGTGTGTTTATGAATGTTGCGCAAGGAAAGCTGCAAACAGGTGGTGACATTGTCTCGCCACAGCACAGCAACGGTATGTACTGATAAGCGGGCTATGAGAACTGTAATCAGCGCTAAATGACTGTAGTTCAGTCTGCTTGAGAAAGTGTCCTCGTTGCCGTGCAAACAAGTTAAACCATTTTATATGGCTCTCTTCAATGTCCTTTACCCATTGTAAGTATTGTCGGAAGGATGAAAGGCGGATCCTGCCCTGTAAACTGCGACCTTGGGCTTTCAGCAGATACCGCAGTCTCTGCTTTATCCCCATGAGCAGTCATCCTGGCTTAACAGAGATTGGTAAAAACTTAAGCAGAGAAGCTTTTACGGGTATTGATGCTAAACTACACAGTGTAATGTAACGAATACACCTGGCTTGCGCCATTTACCCATGGCTGGTCCTCCGACAAGGCCTGACTCTTGCGGGCTCGGCTCCCTCGCTGTCATGCGGCTCCCAGCCTCATACTCCTGCAGCTCTCCTCCTGGTACTTCTCTCTATTTCTTTTCCTCAGCACTCTTTCTGCCTATTTGACCTTTAGTCCTCTCACTCTTGCTCCCTTCCACTTGCACTTCCACTTTCACTTATACTTTGCTTTCCTGCCCCTTTGACTTCTTTTCCTCTCATCTTTTCTGCACCCCCACTCGCTTTTTGTGCCTTTATTCTCTCCTACTCGATTTTCTGCCATTTTGCTCTTTCACTGCTTTCTGCTCTTGGCCACTTTGACCTTTCTCCTGTTACTCCTCTCTCTCCTGTTCTTCCACTTGATCTGTTAGCTGATTTACTTTCTCAGTTTTTACTCTTTTACACCCACTTTTTGCCTCCTTTTGTCATCTGCCTTTGCCCCTTGTCTATCAATTCATTTTTTCAGCCTTTTCGCTCTCTTGCTCCTCCTTTGCACCCTTCCCCCCCCCACTGTGGCCTTCTCAACTCCCTGCCACCCCCGCTGCTCTCTCACCTGTTTCACAATACTTACTCCGGCCCGCCTTCTGCCACTGGAACTCCTTCCCCCACCCGCTCCTACATAATGGGGCCAGAGCGTGGACCCGCACAGGGTCTGCGCCCATCCACACCCCAACAGCTTCTAGTGCCAGAAACCTGTGACCTTCTACCCACCACACCCCTATATGCTACTCTGCTGCATTCCTCTTTGCCCTTAATCCCAGACATGCCACCTGTGTGATCCTTGACTGATATCACATGTGTGCTCTTCTGCATCACCTGCCTCTACTCCTGCACTACACCTCTCCTGCACTCCCCAGGCCTCTACCAGCCCTCCCCGCAAAGACATGGCCATGCAACCCACACCACACCCCCACACAGCTCCCAACCTTTCTTGTTCTTCCTCCTCCTCAAAACCCCTTCGCTTACCACCGACATGCCACCGAAGTCTGAGACCGCCTGCATAACTTCTCACCAGACCTGTTCTTGACTGAAACCTGGCTGACCCCTGTCACAGGGACCCCCCCCCCGACACAAGATCGTAAGGCAGGACTGAGCCACCAGGTGCCTGGTGGAGGACCTGCTATCATCTTCAGAGAGAACATCCACTGCTCCACCATGCTTGCAGGCACTAGCACCGGCATGAAACACCTGACCTTTAAACTTCACTCCAGCAACCATACTCTGGACGGCGTTCTCCTCTGCCCACCTCCGGGACCACACACCATCTTCAGAAATACAATTGCAGACTTTGTGGCTCCTCTGCTACTCAACTCCCACTCCTTCATCCTCCTCCGTGACCTCAACTGCCACCTGGAGGACCTCACCGACCCCAACGCACACAACTTCCTCTAGGACCTGTTCAATACTCAGACTCGGCCCAGAAACAAGCCTAACCATGCTGTTGGACATCTCCAAGACCCCTTCTTCACTACCTTCAACAACATCACAGTAGATACGCGCACATCTCTCACCAGCTGCCCATACCTCACCATTACAGAGCTGCAACCATCAAATCAGCCCAAAGAAACTGGAGTAAGATCCCAGAAGAAACATGAACCTAATAGCCCCTAGCCCATCAACTGCAACATCAACACAACCTCTTATGATCCCTCATCAATTTCATCTCCAGGATCACCTCTTTTGCCTACCACCACAGGCACCAGAACAAGGCCCAAGCAAGTTGTTCCTTAAACTCATCAAACGCCACTGCAAATAACTCAATTGCAGATGGAGACATACCGACTCTGACAAACGCACCTACAGGTCAGCCCTCGTATTCTACAATCAGAAAATCAAATCCACCATCCGATCAGCACTTATCGAACACATCAAAAACAGCACAAAGCGTACAAGATTTCACCACATCAACCAACAAGATCAGCTACATGTGCAACAACTACGAGCCCCAGCTGGACACATCCACCATGGCAGTCCTGCTGCCCATTGAGACAAACCCAAAAAAATCTGCCATGACCACCTATCATACCATTACCACTTTGGAAACTGCAGCAGCTATCCAATCCATCCAAATGGAACACCATCAGACACCTTCCCTCTTCACCAAAGGACTGGACCCCATCAGCTTAGCTCTAACCCCAATACAGAACAACTCCATTTGCCCAGCCACTTTACTGGATACCTAAAAGCAGGCCACAATATTCCCCCTTGTAAAGAAACCTTCATCAGATCTGAAGACGTTGGCCAACCAACGCCTGATCTTCTTGCTGCCTTAGCCTGTGAAAGTTCTGAAATAAATCCTCAACGAAAAACTAGCCAACCACAATCCTAACGAGACCCACCTTCTCGACCCCACTCAATCCGGGTTCAGGCCCAACCAAAGCACTGAGACAGCCCTCGTCGCTACCACAGACGACGTCTGACTGGTCATGGACAGAGGAGACACTGCACCCCTTATCCTACATGACATATGTGTTGCCTTTGACAGTGTCTACCACCCAATCATTATCCGATGCTTCCAAAAAGCTGTACTGGTGATTCAGTGGATTTGCTCTTTCCTCACTGCAGCATCGAGTCTGGCTCCCCCACACCTCGTCTGCTGTCAACCACATCTGTGGGGGTACCCCGAGGATCAGGACTATGGAGTGAGCATTGGTGGTCCAAGAATTTTGGGTTGCGCTTCCACCCCCAAATTAGCAGTAAAAGATTTCGGGGTTTGGCTGGATGCCACTCTCAGCTTTCAGGAGCACACCAAGAAAATAGCAGGTACCTGCTCTGTCCTACTCTGGGGATTAAGACCCTTGTTGGGGTTCTTTGACCCATCTACCCGCCAGATGATAGTACAGGTGGCCATCTTGTCCAAATTGGACTATGCTAATTAGCTCCTGCTAGGGGCAAATAAGGCAGAAATGACTCATCTGCAGCGTGTTCTGAGTGCAGCTGCCCGAGTCCTGCTGAGGCTTCCCAGAACCTACTCTGCGACGGGGGCTATTCATCGCCTACATTGGCTGCCTATGACCAAAAGGATCGAATTTAAAACCCTGTGCCTGACTTTTAAAATTTTACAACTTTCTTCTCCTGAGATCCTGTCCAATCTGCTGGTACCTTACGTACCCACGGGCCAGCTAAGATCAGCTGGGCAATATCTGGTCACGGTCCCTCGAGTGAAGTATCTCCGAGCTGGAGGACGATCTTTTCGCTGTTT
This sequence comes from Lissotriton vulgaris, assembly GCF_964263255.1. Classification (NCBI taxonomy): domain Eukaryota; kingdom Metazoa; phylum Chordata; class Amphibia; order Caudata; family Salamandridae; genus Lissotriton; species Lissotriton vulgaris. The sequence goes on from NW_028251434.1 coordinate 128,831, forward strand.
AGCGGCTAAGCTGTGGAACTCCCTGCCTACGCAGATTCACTGTCTGGATAGCCTGCTCTCCTTTCGTAAGGCTGCCAAAACCTACCTTTTTCCCGTGGCTTAGTCCCGTGTTTCCTTATTGACACTGCTACCAGCGCCGGGATGCCTCTTCGCTGAGGCAGCTGTGCGCTATATAAAAAGAATTAACATAACATAACATAACATCATCTCTCAGCCTCACACAGTTCAACGCCTACTTTTCCCCGCTCGCAAACATCACCAGACTCACAGAATTAATATCATCTTTTATGCTGATGACACCCAGCTCATCCTCTACGTCTCCAAAGACGCTCCTACCACCGGACCAACTTCACCTCCTGCATGTCTGAAGTAGCTAGGTGGACCAAGATCAACTGTCTGAAACTTAACACAGACATAACAGAAATAGTACTCTTCGGCGGAGACACTTTGCTACGGAACTCCCAGGTGGCCAGCGGATCTCGGTCCCACCCCGTGCCCGGCCTCCCAGCCCAAGAAACTAGATATATTTGACAATCAGCTTGCAATGACCAGTCAATTCAACAAAGTTGTTGCCTTCTGTTTCCACTCCTTCAAAATCTTCCAGAAAGTGTTCAAGTGGCTCCTAAAGAACAGATGCAGAACTGTCGCCAAAGCCATCATCATCAGAAAGCTGGACAACAGCAACACACTGTATGTTGGTATTACCACTCAACTGACCAGTAGATTTCAGGCCACGTAAAAAGCATAGGCCAGGCTCACACTCAGGTTCCTTTCCTGCACACACATGACCCACCCTTCAAAGACTCTCACTGGCTACCCATTCACAAAAGCATGCTCTTCAGGCTTCTTACACACACATACAAAGCCCCACACAACTCAGGCACCACCTACAGTCGGATTAACTGTTCACACACCGACCAGACACCTCTGCTCTGCCCAACATCTGCTTGCACACACCAGCAGTTGTGCATTCTCTTCACTCCCAAAGCCTGTAGCAATCTGCCCGTCACATAAGAGACCTCTAACAGTACTTGAGTTCAGTAAGAAACAAAAGACTTGGCTTTTTTCTTAGGCCCAGACCCAGCCAGCTCTGCTTCCTTTGTTTCAGCAACAGGAGACCCTCCTGGGTGAGTCGTGCGCTCTACAAGTACTCATAACCCAGCTGTGTTTGAAATATGTGTCAAAAAGTCAGTAACTTGATATTGCTAATTGTTTTCTTCTTTGTGTTTTATATATGTATTCATAATTGTATTTGTTAAGTTAGACACAGATAACCCAATCAACATTGCTGCAGTGGCTCCCTGTGAGGTTAAAATATAAAGTTTAGTGTAAAGAACTGGATTCAAATGCCTGCTATTGATACACTCCACCGGGAACCATTTATACCACCAAAAATACACAAGCGTTGACAAAACCATTCGGTCTCACTTTGTCATGCCTTCTCTGCTGCCAGCAGTGGAATGATACTCTCAATCAAGCAAAAAGAAGGGCGAAACCTAAATCCTGCAGTGGGGGACAAACACATATAGAGGGAAAAACCATCAATACGCAGATTTTGCGCATATACTCTCAGGGACCCAACCACTTTTATCAGTGCCCCCTTCTGTGTATCACTTCTCAAAATAAATTCAAGCAAAGTTACTGCACTAAACTACTTCATCTGTCAATGAGAGCAGTTCCACACTCGGGTGACAGAGCGCTATATAAGAACATATTACATTACATTACATTACATAGACCTTTGGTAGTCATGCTCGTCTGTATGGGAGAGAAGCACTCCACTAGACAGGCCCTTGGCAATGGATACTCATCTGTCTGTGCTAGAAAGATCGCTAGAAAGATCCTAGGTTTTGATGTGCATCCGAGTATATTGCTTAATGGACTGATCCACAGACTTGTGTCCTGAGATTTGTGGTCTAAGAGCCTAGATATCATTATAGTTTACGGGATTTATACTTCGGCGGACGGGATATCCGTTACTGTTGTGACGGATTAACACGTATGCCAGGATCTAAATCGGGTCCTAAATTTGCAGGGAGAGAGACAGGTAGGAGATTACCGAGCTTCAGAGCATGTGGTCATAGGAGGCAGAAGCCCATGAGCATGTGGCATGGGTGAAGTCAGCACACGTCACAATGCCTTTTAAACCGGATGTTGCCGCAGTTTGACCATGACATGATAGGTGGAGCCAAAAAAGTGCATGTCACACAAACCTCACACATTAGGAGAGCAATGCCCATCGAATTGGGGTTACACGTTATTGAGCAGAGGGACCGGTTTTAAGAAGGGCATTGAGGCACCTTAATTACAGAAAGACCACTAGAGACCTCCAGATAACTACAAACTGGCATACTCCCTTAGGAGAAACAATGAGGGTTCTACTGTAGAGAGGAATCACTGCCCTTTCAACCCCTCCCCTGCTGATGACGGAACCGCTCCGTCATCAGCTACGGTTGGGCTGTGCTGATGACGGAGCAGTTCCGTCATGGCCCGGCCGCCGCGCCTGCGCGGCGGTGATTTCGCGCCTGCGCAGCAGTTTTATTGAGCGGGGCGGGTCATGACGGAACCGCTCCGTCACCAGCACAGCTCAACCGCGGCTGGTGACGGAGCGGTTCTGTCACCAGCATGCGGCCGCCGCGCGGCCGCCCCGCCCCGTTAGCGCTGCGGCAGAATAGCCGCCGCAGCGAAAGGGTTAAAGCAGGAAAAAGCCTCCACTTCTGCAAAGAGCACATTGACTCCTATTCAAAGTCCTTAGACCAAACATAGCGGAAAGCAGGAAGATGGCAGGGAGTGACACAACAAGGAGAGCCAGGAGGAGTAAAACAAGGCCAAGAGTAACTGGAAAGATGCTGACAACACCCTGCACGGAGAATGTACTTAAAAAAGGAGTGTAGCTGAATTGTTACAAAGTCCAGAAACAGGTTACTTCTGCTGAGTGTGTTGGGGGTTTGATATATATGTAGTCTAGGTTTTGAGGGTGTGAGTTTATCAATGTGTCAAGTAAAAGACTGAAAGGAATTTGAATGGTGTGTATTTGCTTGTGTTCAAGAGACAGGTTCTTTACATGTGGACCTTCTCGAACAGTTGGCAGAGTTTTTCTTGGAAAAGGTGAATGCCATCTATCGAGCCTTTCCTTCGGTCGCTCCCTCGGCGAATCCACCTTTTAAGCCACCACCATCTGAGGGACTATATTCTCTACCTTTGCTAACTTCTGATAGCCTAGGCACTTTGGCCCGCAGAGTGAAGTCTGGGTCCCCAGAGGATCCACTTTGCCCGGAAGTGTTCAAGGACCTAGCGGCACATGACATCTCACCGCTTTGTTCCTTGGTCAATTTGTCACTAACATCTGGCGAAGTTCCATTGAAGTGGAAGCGAGCCATGGTTCGTCCTATTCTTAAGAAACCCAGCCTGGACGGGAGCAAGCCGGAGAGCTATCGGCCTATTTCACTCTTGCCATGGCCGGCTAAGGTGATGGAGGCACACGTAAATGCTGTTCTCTCGGAACATCTCCGTCGAGCAGATATCCTCGACGCTACGCAGAATGGGTTTAGGGCAGGTCATAGCACGGAGACGGCTCTGCTTTATATGGTGGAGCACCTCCGCTCCGTGCTTGACGCGGGACAAACGGCAGCGCTTGTGCTATTAGATCTAAGCGCTGCCTTTGACACCGTCTCGCACCCTATCCTTCTGCTGCGCCTAGAGGAGGCTGGTGTCACCGGCACTGCTCTCGAGTGGTTCCGGTCGTTCTTAACCAACCGGGCCTTTAGCGTGACCGTCCCGCCGTATCAGTCCAAATTCCATCCGTTGAACCTGGGCGTCCCCCAAGGCTCCTCGCTGAGCCCTACGCTGTTTAATCTTTACGTAAGGCCGCTAGCTGAGGTTGTCAAACAATGGGGTATGACCATGGTGTCATATGCCGATGACACCCAGCTAGCGGTCACGATCAGCGGGGATGCCGAAGTCGACGCCCCCAGGTTTCAACAAGGACTGAGGGCGGTCGCCAGCTGGATGACGTCCAATTGTCTTCAGCTAAACGCTAGTAAGACCGAGGTCATGGTATTTGGCAGACAGCCGGAACTGTGGGGAGAGAGATGGTGGCCGGGGGAGCTGGGTCCTGCTCCCATCCCAGTCGCCGAGCTTAAGAACCTCGGGGTCTGGCTGGACCCTTCCCTTACGTTTGCATGCCACACTAAACGCACGGCTGCATGCTGCTTCGGCATCTTGCGTGGGCTTCGTCCTGTGCTAAAGTTCTTCGATGCCCCCACCAGGCAACTCATGATCCAAGCTACTGTCATCTCCAGGCTGGATTATGCGAGTTCCTTGCTGGCCGGTTTGAATGTGGCAGAGATCGGGCGCTTACAAAGGATCCAGAACGCCGCAGCGAGAGCGGTGGTAGGCCTCCCAAGATTCTGTCCTACCTCCAGCACTTTACGGTCACTGCATTGGCTTCCGGTGGCCCAGCGGATCCAGTTTAAGGTCCTCTGCGTCGCCTATAAGATCTTGAAGGGGTCCCCGGCAACGATCCTTACGACCCTCCTGGCCAATTACATCCCAGCACGACCCTTAAGATCGGCAGACCTCGAACTGGCCGTTGTGCCGCGCTTCAAGCGAAGTAGGGCCGGTGGACGCTCATTTCGAGTGCGTGCAGCTGCTTTGTGGAACTCCTTACCCCCGGCAATTCGCGCAATGAGCGATTTGCTTTCCTTCCATCGCGCGGTGAAAACGTTTTTATTTCCTTAGTTATATGCTTGTGTTGTTTATTGTTTAGTTGTGTTGTGTAGCTGCCTTGTCGGGCGCCAGGACGCTCCTTAGCTGGAGCATCTGTGCGCCAAATAAAAATCACATAACATAACATAACATAACATAACACCTGTTTCATGAGTTTTGTCTAGGTGGGTTATTTCGCGAGTGAGTGGTATCGGGAGGACAAAGAGAGCTGTGGACTTAAGTGTTAACCATGTGATTGCAAGGAATTCAAGGTTGGTACAAATCAAAGGAGGGATGGCTGCAGTTTTTGAAAATGCAGACCTGCTATTTATCATGCCACCTCTGATGGATAGTGTGACAGTTGTAGCTGTGTTAGATTGTGGGGAGCAGATATTGTTCAAGTTATTTGTGCATGTTGATATACTTCCGTGTGGGTATTCTAAACTTTGTGGTGGGAATGACTTGGTCTCAAGGTTTCTGGTGTGTGGGTTTTTAATAGGGGCGTCTAGAGGTGGAATTTAGTTAGTGCTTCAATGGCTTGATGGAAGCAGGGGGAGGTGATGGGGGTCAGTATATTTGTGTGATCCTTCATTTCCAATGAAGGGGTCATAAGAGACCAGATGGTGATACCCAGGACCAGTCGATGGGAGAATGTCTCTCACTGCTGTCATTAAGGCATGGGATTGGAGCAGTGAGAGACATTCTCATTAAGCCAGAGTTTGTGTTCTGCAAATTAAACATAGCATTATAGCTCGAGCTGACCTTTTCTAACAGGTTAAAGAGGGGATGATATTGGCAGTTGTTATTAGGCGACGAAGTGGAGGGAGAGGGAAACAGTATGAATGAGGAAAAATGGTTAGGACTGGTCCTTCAACAGGAGCAACATTGGGTTTTCTGTGGTGCCCCCATGGCCAGCAAGATGCACAGGGTCACTATAGTGAGGGAAAGCATTGATAGATTTAGTGTCTATCTGTGTGCCATAGAAGCTGATTCACTAGTAACATACCCCCAGATGCATCAACAAACCAATTTGCGATTCCTTAATAGCGAAAAATACCGATTCGCTATTAAGGAATTGCAAATGGAATTCATCACCGTGAAGAGCGGGGCTCCATCAGATCCAGCTCCTATGAGCAAACTAAAACTGGTCGCCGCCACTGTCGTCCCTCCCCTCACCCACCTGATTAACGCTTCCCTTACACTAGGCACTGTTCCAGCCAACTGGAAAAAAGCTACAGTTAGGGCACTTCTCAAAGAAACCCCACCTTGATCCAATGGACTGATCCAATTTTAGATCCATCTCTCTCCTCCCGGCCATCAGCAAAGTGGCCGAGCGAATTGTCAACCACCAACTATCCCTCTTCCTGGAATCCAACAATCTCCTGTGCCAATCCCAGACAGGGTTTAGACCTGGACAGGGAATAGACACCGCCCTACTAGCCGTGGTCGAGGAGGCAAGAACCATCATAGACGCAGGAGGATCAGTGGCAGTGATCCTCCTCGATCTGAGTGCCGCCTTCAACACGGTGGATCATGCCATCCTCATCCACCGGCTCAGCTTGGTAGGAGTTTCAGGCACCGCCCTGTCCTGGATCAAATCCTTCCTTGAAGGCAGAACCTTTCAGGTGTCCGATGGCACAGTTATGTCCAGAGCTCTCCCTCTACAGTGTGGGGTCCCCCAGGGCTCCTCCCTGAGCCCCATACTTTTTAACGTCTACATGTCCCCTCTAGAGGACATTATAGCCCCATTCGGCATAAAAACAGTCATGTATGCCGATGACACCCAACTGGTGGTGTCCATAAACCAGTCGAGTAAAAGCCTAGACAACCTGGCAGCTTGTCTTGAGAACATCTTCCTCTGGATGTGCGAATCACGCCTGAAATTAAACGGAGAGAAATCCGAGATCCTCCTCTTGGGAAACCCACGCAAACTCCCTCCATCCCTCTCTTGGCCACTCTGCATGGGATCACCTCCCACCCCCAAATCAGAAGTCAAGAGCCTTGGTATCTGGTTTGACCAAGAGCTCAACTTTAAAGCCCAGGCCAGAAAAACCACAGGCATCTGCTTCGGCCTCATTCAAACAGTGCAGATCCTCCCCTTGATCCCCTTCCAATCCAGGAAATTGCTCATGCAGGGGCTGGTGAGCTCCAGATTAGATTACGGAAACGCCCTTTATCTAGGGGCCCCTGCATCGGTTATTAACAGACTGCAATACACCCAAAACGCAGCTGCCAGACTCTTAACCGGAACCAAATCTAGATGCTCCGCCAAACCGGCCCTCAAAAGCCTACACTGGCTCCCGATTAAGGAAAGGATCACCTTTAAGACCCTTTGCATTTCACACAAAATAATGCAAGGCAGAGGCCCGCCGATCCTGAGATCCCTCGTCAAACACCATCAGTCTAACAGACAACTCAGATCAGACTCCCTCTCCCTGGCCAGCGTCCCCAGAATAAAAAAGGCCCGCTCTGGGGGGCGATTGTTCTCCTACAATGCTCCAAAACTGTGGAACTCCCTTCCACTTTCCATCCGAAGAGAACACAACCTACTTGCCTTCCGTAGGCAACTAAAAACATGTCTCTTCCCATAATACTTCACCTCCTCTTCTCCCCCTCCGGAACAATAGGTCGATTGACAGCGCTGGGACGCCCCAGGGTAGCTACACGCTTTATAAATCCGCATTCAAATTCAAATTCAAAATTCAAATCAAGAAATCACTTAAAAAATAGCAATTTCTTAGACTTCCTTAATTGCGACTCGCAAATTGCAAGTCGCAATTAAGGAATACCTCCCCATTCATTCCTATGGGCCTAGAGGCCCATAGGAATGAATGGGAAGACAATCTCAATTTGCGAATCGCAATTAGCGATTCGCAAATTGAGATTGCGATTTCAAGAGTGCAGGGGTGTCCAAAGGACACCCTGTTGCACCCCTGAAATTGATAAGTGCACATATGTTGCGCACACACATGCCCTTAGGGCATGTGTGTGCGCAACATGGAACTTTGAAAAATGCACTTTAGTGCATTTTTCAAACTTTTTGCAAATTACCGCGAAGTTGTACTTCATGGTAATTTGCGTGACCTATTAGCGAATTCTCTATTTTAAACACTTTCATGCATTGCATTTAAGGAATCTCAAATTGAGATTCTGCAATTTAGCGTCTAAAATTGCGATTTTTGCATTTCGGATGATGCATCCCAAATGCAAAAATACTGCTCGCAAAGGGCCAGATTCTCAGAATCTGGCCCTTTGCGAGCGGGTTTTTGTTTGATGAATCTGGCCCATAGTCTCTGTAAGTGCCCATCTGAGGATAATTAACTGGCAGTGACTGAAAGACCATCTGTGGCATCCTCAGTGTTGTTAGAGTTAGTGAGGGACTATGTAGGATGTGGGTTGTCAGAGTTGGTCATGACATAATGCTTTTCAGATGATGGAAGCAAAAACTTAGCTTATGATCACACACTTTGGGCTTATTTACAAGCCCTTACGCCACCATTACAAAACTTTTCCCCCATATTAAAAGTGACGCACCCGCGGCGAAAGGGGCTTGTAAATAAGTTCCTTGGTTTCCGAAAGCCTCGGTCATTCATATCTTGCTGATCTGAATGCCCCAGTTTCTGCTGACAATGAGAAAATGAATACAAATAATATGTCCTTAGTTGCATGTTAGAGATAAACAAGCAATGGCAAGGCAAAAGGCCTCGCTTTTTGACCTATTGGTTTTGCCAATACTCTTTGGCGATGCTATGACAAAAAAAGGGAAAAAAAAGCTTGATAACGCATGCTTGAGCACGCAGGCATCATGAACCTGCGGATACTGGCCACGTCATTCAGTAGCATTGTACATGCATCATCACACGTGCATTTCGACTGCTTTGCATTTATTTTGCACTTTTTGCCACAGATATTGCTCAAAATCAGATATTGCCACTCAATTGCAAAAGACGGGGTTAGAACCCGGTACCAGGTTTGCAGGAGCACATCTCCACCTGAGGATTTGTGGTTTGTAAGAAGAGATGCATGCTTGATGGTTTTTGCATTCTTCGGTAAGCCCGTGTCTATAACATCACTGCTGGATTGTTACCTTTATCACAGCGGGGTACTTTAAAGTGAAAACCTGTTTTTAGTGGTACTCGCCATCATAAGATGTAGGGTGAGCCGGCTGGGTTGATGGATACCATTCTAACCAAACTAGCACAGAATAATCAGAATCATAGGGATTTTGTGAGAATGTGGTTAAAATATTGAAAGGGACCTCCAGCAGCATAGCAGATCTAACTAAAGAAAACACATTTTGGTTTAAGACTAGCAGCCTCTATGTTAGAGGTTTGGTTAGGGGGAGCAACAAGAATAAATATAAACAAGGTTTAAAATGAAAGGGGCAGTGGTATGACGGTCATAAGCACAGTCGTGTAAATTGGTTTGGTGGTCCCAGTAACAGACAGAACAAACAGAGGGCTAGATGTAGGTAAATAATTTTTACCGATTCTAAAATACCGATTTTTACCGATTTGGTATTTTAGAATCGGTAAATCTGATGTAGGTAAATATTCGGTATTTTTTACCGAATCGGTAAGATTCGGTAATTACAGAATCGGTATTTACCGATTTGGTAATTGCCATTCATTCCTATGGGCCTGAAGGCCCATAGGAATGAATGTCAATTACTGAATCAGTAAATACAGAATAATTCAAGGGTGGCAGGGTGTCACTTTGTTGCACCCCTGATTAGGGCTCGTGTGCCATGTGGCACACATACATGCCCTTAGGGCATGTATGTGTGTCACAAGGCACAGGTGTACATGCACAGATTTGCATATACACAGGTATTCTTTATTTACCACCAACTAATAGTTGGTGGTAAACAACGAATCCTTAAAGCCCTGTGGCACTGTTTACAGTGCCACCTACATCTCAAAATGCAGATTCGGTAATTTTACCGAATAGGTAAATGTACTGATTCGGAAAAAAATTACCGAATCTGTATTTTAAGATGCCCTACATCTCAGTATCCAAATACCAGTCGGTAATGGCCGAAAATCGGTATTTTCGGCCGTTACCGACCAGTATTTGGATACCTACATTTGGCCCATAATCTTGCAAGCGATTCTACCATGTCCTAAAACCCTGGGATTCATATCCTCACTCATGGCTTTTTTCCCCACAATCCTCTAATGTCAATTTTCTGCCCTTTCCACCATGTATCTTCTTGCACAGGATAGGATAACCAGATCTGTGGCCCTCAGCCAAATCCCTTTCCCTTGCCTTCGGGGTGGGATGGCAACTTCCCGGAATTTCCAACCTAATAGTGTTTCAGCACCCACTGTAGTCACAAACAATCTTGTATTAACCTGATGACATTGTGGTCTTGAAAAACACTAGTAGCAGAACAGTAGCTCTGCTAAATGTATATATCTTAGATGTAGTAACTACGGGCTTGGGTTTCAGCTGTGAAATGTGTGAATTGTGTTTGCATTACAAACATTGGAAATCAGCTGCACTTGATAGTGCTGATGATGCAATATACTTCTTCCCCACAACGTGGAAAAATACGTTGTTCAAAACATTTCCTGGTCCTTACCAGTAATAACTTACCTTTCCAGCCTTTATACCCACATACCACCATATGAGTGAAAGTGAGAGTTTCAATGTGTAGAAGAGGAACAATGATGAGTGGTGTTAGAATGGAGAAATGTAGAAACGCAGCAGGAGGTACTGAGATGCCTTTAATAGCACCACCACCAACCAACCATTGTATTGTATTGCTTCGAAGCTTTTATACAGCCCTTCTTACCCCTGTATGGGACACTGAAGTGCTTACATACAGGGCTAGCAAGCAGCACCGTGTAGAGTGTGTGTTTGGGAGTGTGGTGTCCTTGTTTTGCGATCCTATGTGGGCAGTGTTTCCATGTCATGATGACCAACAAGGTGCGGATATCATGGGGTGCTGCGCTTAGCAGTGGGATGGATGAAGAGGTGGGAGAGATGCACATTTTATGGTTTTCAGTAAGCTGGCAGCTTTAAGCAGCTCTGCAGGTTCTTCACTATATTTCTTATGATCAAAGTCTACTTAGCTGGTTACTGCACTGCGTTGTCCAACCTATTTCATTTTTGGGTGCAGAGCAGGCATGGTGGGAGAGAGAAGTGGTGGAAATATCAGCTGAGATGTACTTTGCTACTTTCATTCCATATCTGAATGTCATTGTGAGATGGAAAGAAGCGGTCATAGTGTGCAGCTACTTGAGACCTGCAGTGGTGGACAAGATCAATGCTGTTAGTGTCAGAGGGCTGCCCGCTGCCAGGTGTTATTTTCTGTGTTTAAATTGCTCTGATAACTTCCACAACTAATAATTCAAACTAATACTGAAGTGTTCGGCTGCCCTAACTCCTGGTCCAGCAGGTTAGCTCTCGTTCCAGCCTCTGAATCATCTCAGAATCATGCAGTGATTGGGGTTCAAGCACTTGGTGTAGAATAAAATGTAACCCAGGGCATACTTACTGGCCAGTATTTCCATCAAACTCAAAATGAGGCTGTTCATTTGCATACTTGACTGGTTCAAAGTGGGAGGAGGTATATTAACCTTCTTTAATGATCCTTGACCTGTTGGATTCTCCTAAGGAGCCGCGTGCCTCCACTCCACTGTGATCTAACACTCACGTTTGCAATCTTCTGTGGGAACAGTTTTGCACTCCTCATAACAGAAAGGAAACGAAAACTATGAGAACATGCTCATTCTTAATTTCTTCCTCTTTACTTCCACCTGTTTTGTGTGAAGTCGCCCCAGTGGGTTTTACCTCAGTGGAGAAGGGGAGGGGAGCACTCCCTTGAGGTCACAATCTGTGTCTGCACACCACTGCACCCACTGTGGGAACCGATATCTAGGGGCAGAGGCAGAAACTGCCATGTGGAAACACACAACATGAGCCACTCACAGCTTTCATTTCCACCTACTCCCCACAATGTGAAGATGAATGCCTGTGAGAAATGCCCTGGTAAGCCACATTAAGGATGTTAGGAAATAGAAACCTTTGAGACATTTTTGTTTGGTTTGCAATTATATGTTCATTTCTTTGCGTAGCATCCGATTTCATTTTTTCTTCTCATCTGTACCAATAAAGAAGAGAACCAGCCATCCATAAACAAGTCAGTCTCACCACTGCCATTAGCCAATCCCTCCCATACGAACTGCAAGCCCACATCTCCCCTGAACAGGAGCATCTGCAGGCAAGTTTTAGCTTTCTTGGGCTTCATCAGGGAGATGCAAGAGCACAGAAAAAGGGCACTTCTTAGACCAATGTGGGAATCTGGGCAACGAATCATTACCAAAAACAATGGTTCACTTGGTTTATCTTAATGCATACAATTAAGAGTCAGCAAAGTTCTATTCGGAGCAATCATTAAAGGCAACGGTGAACAACCTTTACAACGAAACTTTTACAACGCACTACCATTACAACGCGGTCATTACAACACAAACCATGACAACGCATTGCGCTGGGGGGCGCTCTAGGATAGGGAATAAGTTTAATTTTCTATCCAACACCTTCCCTAGTGTCCACGGGGACTGGAGTTGGAATAGAAAATTAAACTTTTCACTATCCAGCACCTCTAAGCGATATGCGTTGTAAAGGTATGCGATGTAAAAACCGCGTTTTAAGGGTAGGCGTTGTAATAGCCTGCGTTTTAACGTCATACATCCAAGGCAACATCTATTAGAGATAAAACAGCACTCGCTGTAAGAAAATACATTGGCTAGTAATTATTTTTATGTATTTTTTAATTCACCAAAGGCATATGCAGACCCTAAGAAAACAGTTTACTAATATATCAAGCTGCCAGAATGTAAACAAAGACAAAAACAAAACGACATATGAAATAAATTGCTGTGTCCCAATGAGGCGAAAATACTTTGAAGTAATTCGATCACTCTAGTAGTAACAACCATCAAAACACACATAGAAGCAATTTATATATTAACAATTCAATTATTGTGCTGTGTTGTGGACGACGTGTCGAACTCGTTTGAAGCAGTGCTTAATTTGAGCTGGTGGCTTCCGGTGCTCGGCGCTGGCACTTAATTGTCAACACCGATGCTTGTGACAGTCTGCCACAGGTTGGCACTGTCTGTCTGATTTAGAGATGGCCACAACAACAGTTAATGTTCTTATAGCTTTGGGGTCCTGAAATAGTCAGAATTATCACACTTGTAGGAACGTGACGGTTAGTAGTTGTGTTGTTGCAATAATTGACAAAAACAACAATTTTTCACAAATTAAACACTGGTTTGAGGTATGGAGTTCTCTTCAGGAAATTTAGATGCATGGAACCTGCATCTATAGGCTGCTGGTCTCACAGTGGCTTATAGCAAGGGAACCTAGATATGATGAAAACCTGGAAGTGAGTGTAAAAATTGGCTCACCGTGCACTCAAGCAAAACACCACAAAGTGAGGAAAGGAAGATTTATTCACTCAGTTGGGAGGATCAACAATGAGTCTTGGAAACAGCATCTGTTGTATCAGGGCCGGCTCTAGGCTCATGGTGGCCCTGGGCAAGGAGCATAGGTAGGGGGCCCGGAAGAGGGGGTCCGGGCGGGGCGGAGCGCGCAGGCCAGTAAAGAGGGGAGGGGGTCAGGGTGTTTAGAAGTGGAACAGAGCCGGAGGCTGCCAAATCCCTGCCAGGGGCCACCACGCAAATATGTATCCATCCTCAGAGGATTAATATATTAAGGATATATATTGGCGTGGTGGCCCCTGGGGTTTGGTGGCCCTGTGCAGGTGCACAGCTTGCACATGCCTAGAGCCGGCCCTGGTTGTATGCTCCAAAGAAACGTGGATAAAGCAATAAAGGCAGCCAAAATGCTCCGCCCGCACTCAATGAGAAAAACATTGACTTCGAGGACCCTCAGTAGGGTGGTGAACCTGGAATGACTCATGGCTTCAGCCAGCCTTCAAGGTCCGGCGTGCGGTCTGACAGGCACGGGGGACCGCCACTGTCAGAATTCCTCTACAGTCAGTAAGATGGAGCAAGATTTCTATGATAAAGTGAGCATGGAATCCACAACTGGGAATTGCCCTGCAATTAGCTCAGACAGCACAAAAGCATCAGATAGAAATGGTTGAGTTATTCTCAGCCAATGGAATTTCCTCTGGGTAGCATTGTCTAGGGAATAAGGGGCATATTAGCAAGGGCAATATCGCCGCTTTAGCTGGACTTTTTCCTGCGAAAGCGGTGATATTTTATCGCCCTATTAGCAAGCTGTCGCTAACAGCTTGTAAGCGATAGCTACAGGTTTGGGGCCCGCTTTGCATGTCAGCGATATTCATCACTAATGACATGCAAAGTGGCGTACCCAACCTGCTAGCGACTGAAAGCAGTCGCTAACACAGCTATCGCCTATTATCAAGCCAGGCGAAGCGATAAAAAAACTCGCGCAAATCGCGATTATCGCCAAAACCTAACGCCTGCTCAGACCACTTCTTAACCTGTATATCCAATGGGAGGTGGATATTCAGGTTAAGTCCCCATTAGCGATGATGCCTGAATATCGCTGGATTTCCAGCGATATTCACACATTGAGCCACTATCGCCGGATATTTTATCGCTTTGGAGATAAACGTTACTAATAGCACGTTATCTCTGCGATAATATCCGGCGATTAAAAAAAATGCGCTAAGCACATCTAGCGATAATTATCGCCACTTGTTGCTAATATGCCCCCAAATATGTTCACATTCGTCTTGGCCCCAAATGGCATGGATGGGCCCCACAGGGGCTCATGCTGCACTCATCAATGAGGGACGTGATGGCCAACACTCATGCCTGGTTTCCATTATTTTAATGAATTGAGAATGTGGCCTCACAATTTGGGTTGAGTAGTCACATTTGGGGTTGGATCAATATTAGGGCTGGACTGGGAAACCAACGGAGCCATGGCAGAAATCCTCAAATCAGCCCTGCCCCTTCATCTTCTCATGCAATCTTTCTCTATCCATCTATCCATTGTCTCCTCTTTCTCTGCACCTTCCCCCTCCCTCTCTCTATTTCTTTCTTTCTTGAAGCCTCCCCCTGCCTGCTATAATTAACATTGGGGACATCTGGGAAAAGTGGCAAAGGCACGAGGAGCAGCCCCCTGCCCTAGAAACTGGCCTCCAAGGTCCCCAGTCCACTTGGGAAATACCTGGTGGAATAAAAGGCCTGTCCAGCCCGGACCGACTGATATTACATATGGATGGTCTTGCTCTGTAAATGCACAGACAACCGATAACATGATGCAGTGCGCGGGTAGTAATCACCGGTGGTTCTGGTTGATTCAAGGATTCCAACCTTCACCTTTTGTCTTTCTTGTTAGATATATCCCTAATTTCTTTGCCACTTTTCTGGTGATCTGGGCCACACAAATCAAAACAAAGAATCAAAAACGCCTATAATAAATGATAAATGCTGTGCTTTGGAAAATATCACCCTGAAATCTATTTATCTTCTCCCAAAATGAAAAACATGCTAGTAAGAGTTTGAGCTCCTTGCTCCTTTTAGTGAGTACATTTGTTTTCAGAGTCTTCTTATTTGTACTTCTACCCTGTAGCAGGCGCCCTGTATATCTTGTGTGCGTTATTCTCTTATTTATGTGCAAGCCAAGGGCGGTTGACATCTGAAAGCCCCCAATGAGGATGGTCTTTCTGGATTTCTGGATTATTTCATGCTGGAGGTGATTGCTGGTTGCCGACGTTTGGATTCTTGCTGTTGTACTTTTTATGGAAAAAAGTTTCTTTTTTGGTAAAACATAAATGTCTGTTATAGGCACTGAAATCAGACCTTTTTAAAAATCTTTTTTCTTTTTAGTAAAAGTTGTTGGTCCTCGCTTGTATTGGAAAAATTCGAGGTTTGAGAAAAAGGCGAGAATGCCATGCAAATGAGCGCGTCAGATCAGATTATGTGAACAACCTGAACTTGAAGATGCAGTGGGTGCTATCCACAGAAGTTGTTGGATTCAGCTCCAGAAGGAACTCTCCAATATAGATACCTTCTGTAGCTTCACTAAACCCCTACATGTGCTCCAGGTTTATTCCAACGTCTAACTCTTCCTTATAGGTCGCAAACGTCAAAGATCTCCAGACCAGGAGGACCTTCAGCGGGACGACACCCTGACAATGCAAACGTATTGCAAGCTCTAGTGACAAACCTACCGCCTTGGAAATACAAAGGCTAGGCATTGACCTTACAAAACCTGAATGCCCTTGGGGGTCTTTGTGGTGATGCAGAGTAAAAGGCTTGAATGAATGAATGAATGAATGAATGTTGGATTTATAGAGCGCGTGGTTACCCTGGAGCGTCCCAGCGCTGCACTGGAGTTTCAAGTAAACAAGAGACTCGCTGCCGACCTGTTACTCACTTGCACAAACAAGAAGCTACTACTCTACAGTGGGCACAGAACACAGAATTGCGGTGGGCATCATGTTAGGAGTGGACATCAGTGCATTCCGGAAATCACGTTTTTGCATTTAGTAGAGTTGTGATTGTGTGGAGTTTATGTAGGGTCTCCTCTAATGAAGTTTCAAACTTAGGTCCGGCACTTCTACTCCTCACCTAAGCACGCGCTCTGTTGAGAAGGTGGGTGAAACTACATAAGGCCCAATTTCACCTTCATTATACAGTCCTTTAGCTAATTAATGGCCCTAATTGGGGCAGTGTGTCAAGGTATCACTCATATTATGTCTGTGAGGTTTTCTGTGCTCTTTGAGGTCTACTAGTTCTCAAAGAGCACATCCGTGCCGGGTCTGGTGGCTCAGTGGACTAATGGCGCATTAGTCCACTGAGCCACCAGACCCGGTCCGCTGTAGGGACTTGTGTTTGACCTCATGGTCACAGGTTAAAATCCTGGGGGGTCCACTCAGCATTTCATCCTTCTGAGGTCAATAAAATGAGTACCATTGAGTTGGGTAACAATAAACATGTTATTCGGCACCAAGATACCCTTGGGTGAACATGCGCCTTACAAATGCACATTTTATGTTATTAGTACAGCGAAGAGTGTCCAGTCGGTTTTAGATTTGAATTTATAACCTGCCGATCACTGCATATCTCAGTAGTGAGATGTTAGCTCACTGGCCTCTCATGCCAAACATGAAGTCTGGGTTTAAAGTGCTAACTCAAGCAGAAGAGGCACATTAGAGCTAGACACATAGGAGGGAGAAAGCAGGAGCAGAGACAATGGGCTATAGATGTAAAGTAGTTTCCTATATAGTTCAATGCAAGCACTTGAGTGGAGGTGGAATGATACACTCAAGCAGCCAATAGCATTAGGTGAGAGATTAATACTCCATAGCACTAAGCCAAGTCATGACTAACAGTCTTAAGCCAATGGCTGAAAGAGGCTAGTAGAAGAAAGACAATGGTTGAAAATACTCTGCGTATATTGTGAGCAACAGGTCTGTTTGACGTCTGTGCTGTCAAAACCCATACCTAAAAAAGGTATCAGGGGAGTGTGTCAACCTATAGTGCAAACTACATGTAGTATTTTAAAGTTCAAGTCGTGGCAAGTTAATACGTCTCAGACTGATACCTGTATCGTACAACAGACTCAACAAACGGACTTGCCATGTCACAGTTTCCCTTAGCCACACACAGATATTCAATGCTTCTGCAGGAAGTGTTGACTCTTCAGGATTCCTATGGCTTCAAGAATAAAGAAGTGGTAAGTCAGTACAGAATAAGAGCTCTGCCCTTGGACTGAAACCAGCTTTGTGTTTTGTTCTGTTCCCAGACTTGAAAGTCCCTGGTTTGATAGCATAGGATGCCAGAGTCTACATTGGCTCCACAGAACCTCCAGTGAATCAACTATGTGATTGCAACACAATCTGAGATTCTTAATACCTCCCTTAGAGCCAAAACAACTGGAGCCTCCCCTCCCCTGTAGAGGCTGTCAGGGACATTATGGTGTATACCGTCACGATGCGGGATTCTGGTACAGCCTCTGCCTGAACGTACCTGTGAAACCAAGCACAGGATGAGATACCTCCAAAATGTACAAAGCTCACACAACCAAGGTGAAACCGAAATGTGAAGGCTCACTTGAATCAGAAAAAGATAGCATTTGGTCCTAGGTTTACTAAGGGTTGCACAGACTGTGGCGCCACACAATTTTGCTCTGCGCCTGTGGGGTTTTATAATGGTTAGTAAATCGTGAAATATTTTGCAATACTTGCACCGTGTGTGCGCCCACGCAAAAACCTTAGTATTAAAACCCAGTCATGTGTTCAACCTGAAGAAGGCTTCTTGGCACTATTTACAAATAACAGACAGGCCCTCATTAGGATGCCGGGCGAACCGCCACCAATAGGCCGTCGGTGGCGGTCTGCCCGACATTCAGAGAAACGGTCCGACTGCTGGATTAAGATATCGGTGGTCGGTGAATAGTGGGCAGGGGTAAAGACCACCGCCTTCGTCAGGCTCAAGGAGCCCGTCAGGCAGCGGTCGGACTGTAATCCCTACAACCAAGGCAGTGTCTGCGCAGGCACCGCCGTAGGGATTAGGATGTCCATTTCCAGAAGCCTTCTCATGGCAGTCACACGCCATGGAAAAGGCTGTTGGAAAGGGACTTGGGGGCACATTGCAAGGCCCCCGTCCCCTGTAGGCCTCCACTAGGTGGCCAGGTGGCACATGTGGTGCCCCCCCATACATCAATGCACCGCGTGTCAGGCACCACATGACTGCCATCGTAATGAGGCCCTTAGTGAATGAAGACAACCCTTATTCTTTGCTTTGACAATAGAATTATGTAGGCAGTATTTGGCTGGGCCAAGAGTAACACGTCTCTCGGGTAGTATGTTTTGCCCTGTGCCAAATAGGAGAAAAGAGGTGGCACAGCTAGAGTGGGGGTCAGGAGAAGCTTCCTAGTGTTGACTGCGTGGTGTAAAACTGTATGGGCTTCGCTGTGTGCTCTATCCCCTGATTCTACAAAATTGTCTATCATCAGGGCCACCAACTAGATACTGGCAGTGGAAGAAATTTACTGCATCCTCAGCAAGTGGCCAGGCACACACTATGGTGTGTTCTTTTACTTGGGATAAAGCCCTCGTGTAGATACTGCAATTCAGCATTCTGGGCTAAAAGGAACCCCTGAGAGGGGAGGGGCATGATGTCCGCCCAGCAATCTCAGACTCAATCATGGGCCATACATATAGACTTTCAATTGGGCTAACTTTGACAGGAGCACTTCCACTGTTAACAATACATATAGGATAGAGGTTGTAGTAATACTCACACAGATTTGAGTAGTAAAACTGAAAGTGCTGTTTATTACATTTATAACATGCATCTGATATGATAATATCGTCTGTGAAAGCAAATGAGATCACTCCAAAAAACAAAAGTATAGACAATGTTTTTGGTCATGTCCGGAAAAGGCATTTATGAGATAGCATAAGCCCTTTCAGCTGTGGTTCAAATAAAGCGAGCAGGTAACACGTTATGTAGGCAGGCAGCATCTACAATCGACACAAGTTTCATCACACGACTAGTCCAACTAATTAAGCATAAAATGTGGTTCTCTTCTTGTTGAAAAAAGATCAAAATAGTACAGTATGATGGCAAAGAGCTGAAAGGTATTGTGGTAATAGGCAGTAGCAGCCTCGGTCCGTGCAGGAAACAGCGGTGGGGCGACGGGGCCGTTAGAGGGGGGATTTCGAGGGACGATGGCAAAGGAAAATTATTTATTTCTTTAATTTTCCCTTTGCATCGTCCCTCTAAACCCCCCCTTGCTTGGCTTCACCGCTGTACAGCTGTTACCTGCACAGACCGCGGCTGGGCAGTAGTGAATGCTTAACCGCATGCGCGCTAGCGGGTTTTCCCGCTGCGCGCTGAAATTTGAAAATAGCGGGTAACGTGACAAAGCCAGCTCGTCATGCGCGCAGCGCAGGTAACGCCCATGACGAGCTGGCTTTGTCATCCGCATCGAAGGGGTTAAGTAGAAGGTGGAGCCAGGATTTCAAATGACAAGCGTGTACATCTTCGGTATTGTAGTGTCTTCATAGGCCGACTGCTACAGTGGACAGACATGAGTTCTGTCACGCCTGCACACTTTAGAACTTGTGGATGGCTATGAATCAGCGGAACTCGCAGTCTCCTGCTTTGCTGCTTGCTCCAGGTATCATTACATTGGAGTGGCAGGTCTTCTGCTGCTCGTGGTCTAACTCTTTGCAAGGTTGTGCTTTGTGTCTGCATGTCACTCTCATCTTTTACTTTGGTCTTGTTCTGTAGACTGTCTTCGACCCCGGGGGTCTAATGTACAAGCTCTGTGTGCCGCTGAAACCTCACCTTTTGTGACCTTCCAGTGGCACACAGGGCTTACCCATATCTTGAAGGTTGCTTAAAGCCTACCTGTGTGGCTTTTAATGGCTTTGTAGATTTGTGGTGAGGCAACGCAGCATAAGTTGCTGCGTTGCCTCACACTGCATTGGGGAGGCGTGCCAATGGGCGTTGCAGTGAGTGTTCCCAAGTAACGCATAGGTTTTGACACATTCCCAGATTTACAACATGGCGTAAATATGGGACAATGTTACACCTGTGTGCCCCCCTGGGGTGCATCCTCAGCACACATAGAAAGAGGAAAATACCTCCAATGACTGTTTGTGTGCGAGAAGCTGTCCCTTCCTGCACAAAAACATCATGCCAACAACACTGACAACCTTGCACCGTGGTGCAAAGGTGCTTGCGTTGGTGCATGGCTGCTAATTGTGCGCAGGCTCTGGCCGAAAGGACAGGAGTGCACCGTATCTTATGAATACGGGGCATTCCTGCCCTTTCGAAGTGGTGTAGGGCAGCGCAGTAAAATGACTTGTGGCGCTGCCATGCGCCAATTCTTTGTAAATCTACCCCAGGTCTTCAGCTAGTATCTCTCAGCTGAAAATCGGTTATGCATCTTCATCTGACTGAATGAGCCTTAGGTAGGTTTCCTGGTAACAATTTAGTTGAACTGTGATAAATGTACCAGTCTACGACTTCCAAGAGGCTGCGCCATTCGTGAGTTGAGGCCAATGTTTTCACTGTTCAGTGCATTCAAATTGGCCTTCTGTGGTCTACGTGCATGTAAAGCAATACAAATGCTATATATTGCATGCCACCCACTCCAGCTACAAAATCGTACATTTTACTGCTTACTGTCCTAGCCTGCATCCTTGCTTACTATCATTCTATTAATTTAAAATTAAAGCGCTGACCTGCGCACCATTTGCGAGGGTAAGAGTGGGACCATATATCAAAAACTAAACATGCCCAGATAGGCCTTTTTCGACTGCAGCCGATTACAGCAAAGACTGCAGGACAATATGGCAGAAAAATACATCAGTGCATAGATTTACGAAGGCTTTGCACCGGCTTTGCCTTTATTTTTGTAATGCAAACCTGACACAAAGTGTTAAATTGGGATTTGCTGTCCAACGCAAATCAGAACTTGCATTGGGTAGTTTCCCAAAGTAACACAAAGTTGCTCTTTGTTCTGCTTTGTGTTCCTTTACTTCAAGGGTGCGTTCCATCGGTGATTCATGGACATTCCCAATCAATCTTCCATGGGTTTTGGTGCAAATCTCTATCTACAAACGACGCCTGACAGGCATTTGCTCCAAAATCACACACCTCTTTGAGGCAGGAGCAACAAGGAGAAATGTTTTTTATTTGTCCTTGTTTTTCTTGCTTTGCATTGCACGTCAGGATTACAAAAAAAAGAAAAGTGTTAAAGGATAGTTTTTCTACTGGGAAGGTTGCCTCCAGTACAAAAATTATACTTTACAGATCGCACACACCTTTCCACTGTGACGCAAGGGTGTGGGCGTTGGCGCATGCCAGCCAAACCTACTGCAGCGTAGTAGAGTAGCCACTTTAGCTGCTGTGTTGTGTTACTTTTTAGTCCACCTGGGCCCACATCCCCCCTACTGCAGTTATTTCCCAGTGCAGTGCAGCTCTACAGGAGGAACATGCCGCAGGGTAGGAATAGACGTGCCCGTGAATCTCAGTGTAAGACGAGTTGGACCCAGTGACGCAAGACTCAACAGCTGTTTCGCACCTCGTGTTGCTTCCTTAAGGCTATAGAAGAAGCAAGGATGTCTCCGCCCATGGCGGGAACGCAATATCAGCTTTTCTATAGCAGACTCCTGTTACGCCATTAACCCGATACATGGGTGTGGCAAGTAAAAGAGAAAACCTCTTGCCCTGGAGCTCCTGTGGCATAATACCCTTGGATGGGATTAGTAAAATGAGGGGATTTCTCTTCCTTCGCTATTCATTAGCTGCAGTGGATAATCCGTCACGCAGATTCCCACCAGAGATTTAAGCTTTCCTGTGTTTAAGAAAGCAGATAAATGCTTAGTATACCACCAAAAATCGGTTTTCCTCCAGGGCAAGAAAAGAGACCCCAGGCAGCACTGGCCAGCAGCCACGGTAGTTCCAGCTAGGTGGGAGAATTTAGGCCTGTCCTTCCCTCTTGTAGCTGATGGTATCCATAGGTTCGTATACACCTTGGGGCATAGCACCAAGGGCCTTATCGCCGCTTTAGCTGGAATTTTTCAGCTAAAATGTTATCGCCCTATTACCTAGCTGTCGCTAACACCAGTTAGCGACAGCTAGTAGGAGCTAGCGATCATCTTGGGGCCCGCTTTGCATGTCAGCGACATTTATCGCTAATGACATGCAAAGTGGGCGTGCCAAGATGTTAGCAATTGTAAACAGTCGCTAACATCACTATCTCCTATTACCAACTTTTGGAAATATTCGCGCTAAGCGCGAATATCTCCAAAAGCTACCGCCTGCCCAGAGCAGTTCTTAGTCATGTTATCCAATGGGAGGTGGATAACATAGCTAAGAGCATTAGCTCGGTAATGCATGAATATCGCTGACTTTTCAGCGATATTCATGCATTTCGGCCAATTTTCATCGCTTTTGAGATAAACCTTGATAACAGCAAGGTTTATCTGTGATAAAAATCGGCGGAGCTCGGCGATAATAGTATTGCTGCTAACCTTGTTAAGCGATAATTATCGCTTAATCTTGGTAATATGCCCCCTTGTCCTTGGCTGATTCCCATTGAATGAAACTGAACAATACATTACTGAGGTCTCGAGTGCATGTTGGTAATCAGCAACTCTTCTTCCAGTGTGATAGAAAAAGGGAGATGAGGGAATGAAAATAAGTGGAAATAGAAGGAAGTGGCTTTCCTCAGCACAGCCCATGAAACACACAGCTGGTTTACAGACCTGGCATTGTTATGGAAAAGGAGGTAAGGGGTGAGGAGATGTTGACTAGTCTATGAAAAGTAATACATCCCATGTGAGGAAGCATAGTATGTTTAGAGGTTTTACCATTCGCCATGGGAGAGTCTTGCAGTGTCACGAGATCTACATCATCGCATTGCTTCCTCATGTACATAACTTGCATCAATTTAGGCCATTGTTCATCACTCCTATTTCTCCCATACTCCCTCAATATGGTGTCACCATCCTATCTGTCCATATAAGGAAGTTGCCTTTTGGGGCACCCAAGATCATAGTGAGACAGCCTTGCATCACAGATCTGAACACTAATAGCCTCATATAAGGACTTGAGTACTTTGCCAAGCCCAAATGTTATTAAAGAGCTAAGCAGGGATGCTGAATGTCCCAGAGAGATGAAGGGGGAAAAGAGAAAACGTTTAGCATGTTGTTGAGTTATGTGTAAGCTGTTGAAAAGAAGGAATGCCTTTCGAAAACCTGTTGCTTCCCACTCTAACTCATAGAAAAATATCAGATACCTTCCAAACGGCTTACAAGAATACCTTGGATAGGCTAGAGCTGGGTGTGGGCCGTTGCAATCCACCATTAGTTGTGCTATGTCATGCATTGAGAAGGACTGTCGTAAGGATTGCTGTTTACACTGAGGTCCATCCAGAGAAACTATACTCTGTAGTCAAAGAATATTCAAAGACCAACCACAA